>NW_028318068.1:730000-1032500 GCF_062004578.1 Staurois parvus
ACCTAGGCAAGGTTGGTGTCATTGTCCATTTTGACAAGATCCTGTGGAATGCTGTGTTTGGGATGTATCCCAAATATCACATCTTCCCTCCAGATTGGGTATATTCAGCATGCTCCAGGATCTGTCTGGTAGTAGCATCCATTAATTAACTGCAACTCTGTTATCTGTAAAAGGGACCTAAAAAATGTACCTTGCGTTGAAGTAGAAAGTGTAAGATTTCCATTGTATTGGACATTGCCCCCCTCCCCAAGCACTTATTTATTTTGCAAAGCACGTATGCAGTTTACTGACTCCCAAGGGTAGCAGGGTGTAGGTCCTCGGACTTGCCTTGAAAGTCTTTGGAGGAAGGGTGCGTGGCCTTATGGTCAGGTTTTCCCCTCCCATGGTGTCCCCCTTTGGGGGATCCCCACCTAGTAAAGGGGTGAACCTTGATTTGGCAGTTCTCTGAAGAAGGCGGTCTGCCTCAGACATGTGTGGTTCATTTAGTTCCGAATTGAAATTCGGACAAAATGTTCGCTATTTGGATGTATCAGAATTTCTGAAGTACAATAGTAACAAGTTTAAACGAATTCGAAGTAAGAAAACAAAACAAAATTTCATCCAAAATTTGATTTGAATCGAATTCAAAAACTAAATCAAATTTGTACACAATACTGCTGAATTTCTACTCTATTCCTAGAATACAAAGGAATAGAGTAGAAAAGAATAGAATATAAAAGAATAGAATATAAAAATGTTTTAATAAAATAAAATAGAACGAACATAGCCATCATTTCAAAAAGAATGCAACAGAATAAACTAGAATACAATAGAATAGAAAATAATATATTAAAACAGAATAGAATAGAACAGAATATAAAAGAATAGATTTCAATAGAATAGAAAATAATAGAGTAAAACAGAACAGATTAGAATAGAACAGAAAATAAAAGAATAGAATTCAGTAAATAAGAAAAGAATAGAATAGAGAAAACTTTGAATAAACAAAATAGAAAGGATGTAATAGTTTTCCGAAATTCTAATTTCGAATAGAATAGAACCAGCTATTCCGAATTTGGAACAATTCAATATTTTTTATTCAAATTAGATTTGAATTTGATTCGAAGACTTCAAATCCATTGGAAAAATTTTGATTTTGGTCAAAAAAGAGTAATTGAAATAAAATGAATTTTGGTACAAACTCAATTAAACTAATATAGTAACTTAACGAATCGATTCGAAATGTGACAAATTTGTTTTCATCCTGCACGTGTCTAGTCTGCCTGGTTTCATTCATGTGGACCACGAGTACCCCAGTCCTCATCAGAAATCTTGCACAGAGCCAGGGTCCTTTCTCTTCAGTGGGGGACCATGTGTACACTCTGTGAATTTCACTCTTTGTGTGCTCACTTTTATATTGTTCCTGGTCAGGGGTGGACTGACAACTCATGGGGCCCCCGGGCAATAGGGGATCATGGGGCCCCTGTGTCCTTTCCCAAACTCAAAAAAGCCTATGAAAAAGGTACCAGGGGCATCTCATAGGGCCCCCTACTGACCCCGGGCCCTCGGGCAGTGCCTGAGTTTCCAAATGGTCAGTCCGCTCCTGTTCCTGGTGTTAGTTGCAAATGCACGCACCACATCGTGGGGGCTTAATAAACTGGTGTAAGATTTCTTAACATATCCAAAAAAGCAAAATAAATGCTCAGATGTATATCCAAGAGGCTGAAAAACATCATTAAAAACTTTCTAAAACGTTCTGACTTGGGCAATCGGTTCTGTCTAGAGATGTGCAAATTAATTTGTTACAAATTGAAATGCGGGTGAAATTTGCATGATTCTGGGATTCGGAGACAGTCGAATCTCCAAATCACAATAGTAACAAATTTCAATGGATCTGTAATAAATTAACCTCTTGCCGTCCGCATGCTGTTTATAAAAACGGCAGGGCAGTGGCACTGCAGGGGCGGGTTGCCGTTCCTAAATGGCTCCCGCCTTTTCTAGCTGTACGCGCTCCCTGGGAGCGCGCACCACCGCGATCTGGTGCCCGCTGTGTCCTCAGGACACAGTGAAACACCGATCGTCGGACGGGACCTCTGTACGAGGTCCCGATCATGTGATCACTGATTGGCGAATCAGTGATCACATGCAAAGTAGTAAGCAAAATGTCACTTGTGACATCATTGCTTACTACGTGTGAAATCTGTGAATGATCACAGAGGTCACATGGTACAAGGCTACTCACAACAGCCTTGTACCATGTGACAAGCTGTGACCAATCACAGCTCACTCAGTACTTCTCAATGACTGCAAGAATGCAGACAGAGAGAAAGAGAAATGATTGCTTTTACATCCTATATGGGTGTAAAAGCAATCAGTGTAAAAAAAAAAAAAAAAAAAAAAAATCTTCATCACCCCCCACAAGTAGTACAGTGTCACCATGGTGACACTGTACTGCTAGGGTGACAGTATGTAAAAAAAAATAAATAAATAAAAAATAATAATATAAAAAAATAAAATAAAAATGTAAAAAAAAATGTTTAAAAATTATAATTTTTGGTTATAAACTCATTTGGATTTTTTTTTTTTACTAAAAAAATAACGGAATAAATTTTGGCCAAGATTTTTTATTAAAAAAAACACTTTTTTCAAAATTTTTGGACTTTTTCATTTACATAGTAAAAAAAATAAAAATCCCAGCGGTGAGAAAATACCACCAAAATAAAGCTTTATCTGTCTCAAAAAAATGGTAAAAAATTCATATGGGTACAGTGTTGCATGATCGCGCAATTGTCACTCAAAGTGTGATAGCGCTGAAAGCTTAAAATTGCCCTGGACAGGAAGGGGGTAAAAGTGTCCGGACAGGAAGTGGTTAAAAATACATTTTAAAAAGTAAATAAATAAAAAAAAAACTAATTCATTTGTTTCATTCGGATGACACGATGAGATGGTTTGCGTCTTTTGTTAATGTTTGAAGCATCTAAAGTAACGTAACAACATAAGGAATGATCGGGATTGATATATATATGTAAATTGACGGCGCTATATAAGTACCTGTAATAAATAAATAACGGATGAATCCTATAATTAATTTTGTTGCATTCGTTGCTTTCAGAATGCACGCAACCCCAGTTGATGTCGTCCAATCAGCTCATTCTATTTCTCTTAATGGGTTGGACCAGCAGGGATATAGGCAATCTTCCAAAATAACAAAAAAAAAAAACAGAACTTCCTTATCCGCTTCCAAGCCGTCCTATAGCAGAAATACTGCTACAGGGTGGCACGGGTGCGCAAAATCACACACACATATATATATATATATATATATATACGTGATTTTGCAGTTCTGGGTAGGGGGCGTGCACACGCGCCGCCATTTGCGGCCTCGGTTGTCAATCACCGGGTCCTGGTGATCTCCGAGTATTACCAATGGGGGAGAGGCCTGTATGTAAACAACACAGATCTCTCCCCTGTCAGCTCCTGCACACTGCTTTGTATGGCTCTGCATAGCACAGCCTTACAAACCAGTGTGCATACAGAGTAAAGCGCTCACACAGCACACAGTTAACCTTTTGATTGCCCCAGATGTTAACAGATGTTAACCCCTTCCTGCCCAGTGCCCTTTAGATTGTAAGCTCCATGAGCAGGGCCCTCCTTTTCCTTCTGTACTGAAATGTATTGTAATTGTATTGTCTCCCTTTATATTGTATAGCGCTGTTGGCGCGATATAAATCCTGTATAATAATAATAATAATTAGTACTGTATCAGTGCTTTTTATTAGCACTGATCACTATATTGGTGTCACTGGGGATGCCAGTGACACCAAGTCAGTTCCCCCCAATGTCAGAATGCCCGCCACAGTCCCTCAATTCCGCTATAAGTCGCTGATTGATGCCATTACTAGTAAAAAAAAAATAAAAAAATTAATTCCAGTATATATACCGCCATTTGTAAATGCTATAACTTTTACATAAACCAATTTCTTTACACGTATTGAGATTTTTTTTTAGCAAAGACATGGAGCAGAATACATTTTGGCCTAGATTTATGACAACATTTGTTTTTTTAATTTTTTTTTACTGGACATGTTTAATAGAAAAGGCAAATATTTTGGTTTTTTTTCAAAATTGTTTTTTTGTTTATAGCACAAAAAATAAAAAACGTGCAGGCAATCAAATATCACCAAAAGGAAGCTCAATTTGTGGGAAAAAAAGGATGTAAATTTTATTTGGGTGCAGTGTTGCATGACCGCACAATTTTCGGTTAAGTAACGCAGCGCCGTATCTCAAAAAAATGGCCTGGTTAGGAAGGGGGGTGAATCCTCTGGAGGGCAAGCGGTTAAATACAAATCAATTCAAAACAATAAATATATACTATCCCGAAATAACGATTCGGTCCAAAAACCAATTATTCTAACATAATGATTGTGACGAAACAATATTTCGTAATTCATTTTGTAAAGCGCTGATCAAACTGTTGGCGCTATATAAATGCTGTAAAATAATAATAATTAAGGAAATAAACTGAAATGAAACAATTTTTCCTAATTAATTTTGTGAAGCTCTGCACAAACTGTTGGCGCCATATAAATCCTGTATAATAATAATAATTAAGGAATTAAACTGAAACTAAACAATTTTTCTTAATTTGTCTAGTGAAGCGCTCCGCAAACTGTTGGCGCTATATAAATCCTGTATAATAATAATAATTAAGGAATTAAACTGAAATTAAACAATTTTTCTTAATTAATTTTGTAAAGCGCTGCACAAATTGTTGGCGCTCTATAAATCCTGTATAATAATAATAATTAAGGAATTAAACTGAAACAAAACAATTTTTCTTAATTCATCTTGTAAAGTGCTCCGCAAACTGTTGGCGCTCTATAAATCCTGTATAATAATAATAATAATTAAGGAATTAAACTGAAACAAAACAATTTTTCCTAATTCATCTTGTGAAGCGCTCCGCAAACTGTTGGCGCTATATAAATGATGTATAATAATAATAATTATGGAATTAAACTGAAATGAAGCAATTTTTCCTAATTAATTTTGCGAAGCACGCCGCAAACTGTTGGCGCTATATAAATCCTGTATAATAATAATAATTAAGGAATTAAACTGAAACTAATAAAGTTTTCTTAATTAATTTTGTGAAGCTCTCCGCAAACTGTTGGCGCCATATAAATCCTGTATAATAATAATTAAGGAATTAAACTGAAACAAAACACATTTTTTAAATTCATCTTGTGAAGCGCTGCGCAAGCTAATCCTGTATAATAATAATAATAATTAAGAAATTAAACTGAAACAAAACAATTTTTCTTAATTCATCTTGTAAAGTTCTGCGCAAACTGTTGGCACTATATAAATGATGTATAATAATGATAATTAAGGAATTAAACTGAAATTAAAAAAGAATTCGAAATTAATTTTGTGAAGCGCTGCGCAAACTGTTGGCTCTATATAAATGCTGTATAATAATAATAATTAAGGAATTAAACTGAAACTAAACAATTTTTCTTAATTCCTTTGGTGAAGCGCTGTGCAAACTGTTGGCGCTATATAAATGCTGTATAATAATTAAGGAATTAAACTGAAATTAAACAATTTTTCCTAATTAATTTTGTGAAGCTCCAAGCAAACTGTTGGCGCCATATAAATCCTGTATAATAATAATTAAGGAATTAAACTGAAACAAAACACATTTTTTTAATTCATCTTGTGAAGCGCTGCGCAAACTAATCCTGTATAATAATAATAATTAGGGAATTAAACTGAAACTAAACATTTTTTCTTAATTCCTTTGGTGAAGCGCTGCGCAAACTGTTGGCACTATATAAATGCTGTATAATAATAATAATTAAGGAATTAAACTGAAATTAAAAAAAAATCCTAATTAATTTTGTGAAGCCCTGCGCAAACTGTTGGCTCTATATAAATCCTGTATAATAATAATAATTAAGGAATTAAACTGAAACAAAACAAATTTTTTAATTCATCTTGTGAAGCGCTGTGCAAACTAATCCTGTATAATAATAATAATAATTAAGGAATTAAACTGAAACTAAACAATTTTTCTTAATTCCTTTGATGAAGCGCTGCGCAAACTGTTGGCGCTATATAAATCCTGTATAATAATAATATTTAAGGAATTAAACTGAAACAAAACTAATTTTTCCATTGTGCACATCTCTAGTTCTGTCCTTAGTTGGGACAAAGCCAATGTGTCCTGATTCAGATTTAGAAAAAAAAAAAAAAAACTTGAACAGCACACCATTTTTGGAAGGGATTTTGAAAATTTTAAAAAATTAGTTTGGGCCAGTTGGACTATATAATAAAACATTTGGATATGTTGTACTAAAAAGAAAGCTGCTCTGCTCAACCGGACTGTCCACCATGGGAAGAAATATATCTTCAGATTCTATTTATGGCACACAGAAACAGCTAGTTCAAGCAGTGCTTGTCCAGAGGACGTCTTCCCCGGAGTCAGACAGATTTAAGATGAGTATCCATGCTTTATCACGGAAGTCAGCTGGAAAAGAATGATGGAGGCCAAGCCGCTGAGGTTTATCAAAGTCATCCCTGTCCTTGGGGATAATTTTTCATAGGAAAAAGGGGGGATGTTTACTTGGGGTACACCTGTAAGGTACAAGAGCGAGCGTTGTACGCTACACTGCCTTATTGTATTTCACACTCGGGTGAGCCTAGAGGTAGCGGAAATTACAGAAAAATAATCTTCTGTCTTCACAAAATATTTTGTGCAAAACTCAACTTTGCTAAGTACGAGGAAATTGAGCCATATCATTTTTACCCTTCAAGCCAATCACTTCTATTTAAGTGTCTTCTGTAGTTGTAAGGCTGCTGGCTATGTCGTAACAGATGACATGGAGTTTGCCGTACGATGGAGTGGGGGGGTTTCTTGTGCTGCTGAAAAAAGAATTATCCCAACAATCCGTTTGTTTTTCTTCCTGGTAGAGATCTGTTTTAAAATTAAAATATTATTTGTGAGCCATTTAATGTAATCAGATAAGGATCGCTGACATAAAACACATCCTCATGTCATGTGTGCATACCAAAAAATATTTTTTAATAAATGTTGCGTTCCTAATTATTATCAGTTATTACCAATATAGTGTTTGAACAAATATCAAAATATGTGATTTAGAGCAAATTCATAACAAACAAATACAAATGACAAATAAATATTTACACCGTGTTCCAAATTATTATGCAAATGATATTTTTCTCATTTACCTAAATAATTGATGTAAATAACAGTCGGCATAATTCTCATGTTATCAACTATTAAGAGTACAATTCACATTTTATTGAACAAACCTCCTAATGATAACAGGGTTTTTGTTCCAAATTATTCCGCACAGTAAGTTTCAAAACACTTTATAGGTTGTAAAGAACTGAAAATTGTCATTTGTTGTGTTTGCAGCGTATTTACTGAAATCAAAAGTTATTTCAATCAAACTTTTAACAAAATTTTAACTTTTTAAACATTTTAACAGGTCACGTTACTGTCAAGGTCCTACCTTTCCCCTGAGGTTTTGTTACTCCATGTGCTGGCGTCTATCTTGGATTCTGCTGTGCATGGTGGGAATCCTTTTATGCCTTCAGGTCTCTGAGGTCCATCCCCCAGAGGGGTGTGGCTGATGACATATAAGCCTGTGGCCCGCACATGCTCTTTGCACTTGTGGCTTGTGTCTTGGTCTTGCTACAGCTCTGTGTATATGCTCGTGACTCTTCTGGTATTTGACTCGGCTTGTGACCTGACCATTCTCTGTGTTTTCCTTCGATCTGACCCTCCGTTGCTGAACCCGGCCCGTGACCTGTGATTCTCTGTCTACTGTTCTGTACCGTTTTGTCCCGTTGTTGTCGACCCAGCTTGCCTGACTACGCTATTGTCATTCTCACCAGCTACACGCCATTGGCGGCGGCCATTACCGCAGCCGGGGTGTCTCGGGGGCCGCGACCTGGTACCTGGCTGCGTCAAGTTCATCCCCACCATCAGGGGCCCTGGTGAAGGGCAGCCTGGGACTTAGACTCCGCACCCTGAGGGACTTCGGTCTGTTGGTGGTGGTTGTCGTCAGCCAGTGCATTACCCTGCCACTAGGCCTACCTGTCCGTTCCACAGCCCTGCCCCGCATATTACACAAGTGCCATGAATCCTGACGGTGCAGGTACGCCTTCGCTTCCAATGTTGGTCGCCAGACTGGATCAACAGGATCTCCTCTTGGATCAGTTTGCTCAGGCGTTGCAAACCCTGCTTGCACGCACCGCGCACCTTACTCCTGGTGTTATTAGGCCGGTTGTCACTCCGGTGGTCGCTCCCGCTGCTGTTCCGCTGGTTGCGCCTACCGCCGCGGCTGCTGCGGCACCCGCGGCGCCCAGAGGTATGACTGGTTCAGCCCCTCTTCCACACGCTTTGGGGGTGAGCCGAGTCAGTGTCGTGGGTTCCTCAACCAGGTGGGGATTTACTTTGAATTAATACCCCACGCTTTTCCGACTGAGAGGTCAAAGGTGGGTTTCCTAATATCGCTACTCTCAGACAAGGCCTTGGCCTGGGCGAATCCCTTATGGGAGAGGAATGACCCGGTGATTCACGAGTTTTCTGGTTTTGTCGATGCCTTCCGTAGGGTATTCGACATACCGGCTCGCTCCGCCTCGGCTGCCAAGCTGCTCATGTCTATGCATCAGGGTTCACGGACCGTTGCCGAGTACGCCATAGAGTTTCGTACCCTGGCAGCAGAGGTGGGTTGGAACAATGAGGCTCTGTTGGCTGTGTTTTCTCAGGGTCTTTCTGATGCATTGAAGGATGAGATCGCAGCCAAGGAATTGCCTGTGGAGCTGGAGGCACTAATTTCCTTCCTGATCCTGATTGATACCAGGCTCAGGGAGAGGCCTTCACTCAAGGAACGCCTGCGGAGGCCTTCCAATCGACTGGCACCTGCGTTTTCTGTCCCACCCGTTCCTCCCTCTCCTCCCACGCCTCCTGGGGATAGATTGTCTGATGGTGAGCCCATGCAGCTGGGGTTTGCTCGCCTTTCCGAGGGAGAGCGGGCCGCTCGGCGTCGGGAGGGTCGCTGCCTGTACTGTGGTCTTGGTGGGCACTTACGGCAGTCCTGTCCGGTCCGTCCGGGAAACGCTCGCACCTGAGATCCTGTCGGGGACAGATCTTGGGTGGAGTCTCCTCGTCCCCGGCGTTCCGCAGAGATAAGCCACTGATCACCGTTGTCCTCTCTTGGGCGGAGGGCTCGGTGACGGCCCAGGCGTTGGTAGATTCTGGGGCCGGCGGGTTGTTTATGGACAGCTCGTTTGCTGCCCAGCACTCCATTCCCCTGCAGGCTCGAGTTACCCCATTGGTTCTCGAGGCGATAGATGGCAGGCCCCTGCAACCACCGCAGGTTACCCACGAGACTATGCCAGTTGAAGTAGCTATTGGGGCTGTTCACAGGGAGTTGGCCTGTTTCCAGGTGATTTCTTCCCCTCACTATTCGGTGGTTTTGGGGTATCCCTGGCTCCAGATGCACAATCCAACCTTCAATTGGCAAACAGCCGAGATTCTCTCGTGGTCTCCACAGTGTGGGGCCGGGTGCATCCGTGGGCCGGTTAAGGTGTTGTGTGCCTCCTCGGACTCTGCATTGCCCACTGATTATGGGGAGTACCAGGACGTGTTTGATAAGGTACGCGCTGGTGCCTTACCTGCTCATCGTCCTTACGACTGCGCCATATCCTTGCAACCCGGTGCCACTCCTCCGCGTGGCAGGGTGTATCCTCTCTCGGTTGCGGAGAATGTGTCCCGGGGGCACATTCGTAAGTCTACTTCCCCAGCAGGAGCGGGCTTTTTCTTTGTTAAGAAGAAGGGTGGTGAATTGAGGCCTTGCATCGATTATAGGGGTCTTAATCGAATCACCACTAAGAATGCCTACCCGATTCCCTTGATTACTGAGTTGTTCGACCGCCTTAAGGGGGCAACAGTCTTTACCAAACTTGACCTTAGGGCGGCGTACAACCTCGTACGGATCAAACAGGGGGATGAGTGGAAGACCGCGTTTAACACCAGAACCGGTCACTACGAATACCTGGTGATGCCCTTCGGGTTGTGCAACGCGCCCGCAGTTTTTCAGGAATTCATAAATGATGTCCTGCGTGACTTGTTGCAGCAGTGCGTTGTGGTTTACCTGGATGACATCCTGGTTTACTCTGCCTCCATGGAGTCCCATATCCAGGATGTCAAGCAGGTGCTGCAACGATTACGTGAGAACAAACTTTTTTGTAAACTTGAGAAGTGTGAATTCCATCGATCCCAAGTTGCCTTTTTAGGCTACATCATTTCTGCGGAGGGATTCTCCATGGACCCTCAGAAGGTTTCGGCGGTTCTGCAGTGGCCTCGTCCCAATGGTCTTCGGCCCATTCAGCGCTTTTTGGGTTTTGCCAACTACTATCGGAAGTTCATCAGGAACTTCTCCACGCTGGCAAAGCCTCTCTCAGACCTAACCAAAAAGGGCAGTAATCCTCACGAGTGGCCATCCGAGGCCATCATAGCTTTCGAGGCTCTGAAATCCGCCTTCGCTTCGGCTCCGATTCTGTCTCATCCCAATCCTGGATTGCCCTTCGTCCTTGAGGTTGATGCATCCAAGACGGGAGTAGGCGCTCTCCTGTCTCAACGTCGGTCGCCCGATGGACCCCTACTTCCCTGTGGGTTCTACTCCAGGAAGCTTTCCTCTGCAGAGTGCAACTACCAGATTGGAGATAGGGAGTTGTTGGCAATCATTCTGGCTCTCAAGGAATGGAGGCACCTGCTCGAGGGCTCCGCGGTTCCAGTCCTCATTCTTACCGATCATAAGAACCTGACTTATCTTTCGGAGGCCAAAAGATTGGCACCCGGTCAGGCCAGATGGGCCTTGTTCTTGTCGCGGTTCAACTATGTAGTCTCCTATTTGCCGGGTTCCAAGAATGTCAGGGCTGATGCATTATCGCGGCAATACTCCAGGGAGGACTCTGAGCCAACCTCGGTCATACCTCCGGATCAGATCCTGGCTGCCATTCGCACCAGTCTGACTTCTCCCCTTGGGGAGCAGATTTTGGCGGCTCAAACTGACGCTCCTCCCGAGAGACCGGAGGGTAGATGTTTTGTACCCGAGGGGTTGCGCACCCGTCTGCTGCGTACCTACCATAACTCCAAAACTGCCGGGCATCCGGGGAGGAACCAGTTGTCTTGGGTCGTCTCTCGGTTGTTCTGGTGGCCAACTCTCCGTGCCGACATCGCCTCTTATGTAGCGGCATGTTCGATCTGTGCCCAGAATAAATCTCCACGGCATCTTCCAATGGGTCTTCTGCAACCCATTCCCAATGGGGAGCGTCCTTGGTCACACCTAGGCATGGACTTTATTGTAGACCTCCCTGTGTCTCGGGGTCATACAGTCATCCTCATGGTCGTCGATCGTTTTTCCAAAATGTGCCATTGTATTCCACTCAGGAAATTACCAACAGCGCAAGAACTGGCCACGGTCTTTTCCAGGGAGATTTTTCGCCTGCATGGGTTGCCCAAGGTGATTGTCTCGGACCGCGGGAGTCAGTTCGTGTCCAGATTCTGGCGCGCCTTCTGCTCCCAGTTGGGTATTAGTCTCTCCTTTTCTTCAGCCTACCACCCGCAGTCCAATGGGGCTGCGGAGCGTTCCAATCAGACCTTAGAACAATTCCTTCGGTGTTATATCTCGGACCATCAGGACGATTGGGCCGATCTCCTGCCTTGGGCAGAGTTTGCCAGGAACTCAGCGGTCAACTCCTCCTCCTGGATGTCTCCCTTCATGGCCAACTATGGGTACCAACCCGCGGTATTACCTGAGAGGTTCTCACCACAGGACATTCCGGCTGTGGAGAACCATCTTGCTGCCCTGCGTTCTTCATGGGGGCAGATCCAGAGGGCTTTGAGGGACTCGGCTCAGCGTCAGAAGTTCCAGGCTGATCGCAGACGGTTGCCCGCTCCTTCATACCAGGTCGGCGATCGGGTGTGGTTGTCTACTCGTAACCTCAATCTTCGGGTACCCACACCCAAACTAGCTCCCCGTTTTGTCGGTCCTTTTCGCATTCTCCGCAATCCGGTGGTGGTGGTGAATCCGGTGGCCTATGCCCTTGCCATTCCACCTGGGATGCGGATCTCCAATATCTTTCATGTATCACTGTTGAAACCTCTGATCTGCAATCGCTTCACTACCTCTCTGCCTCGGCCCCGTCCCATTCGGGTTGACGGTCATGAGGAGTATGAGGTGAGCCGGATCCTGGACTCTCGATTGGTGCGCGGCCGGTTACAGTTCCTGGTTCATTGGCGCGGTTATGGTCCCAAGGAGCGTTCCTGGGTTCCCTCCGCGGATGTCCATGCTCCTGCCCTCCTCCGCGCTTTTCATACCCGCTTTCCTCAGAAACCTTTTGTTGAGCCGCGGAGGGGGAGGGGCCCTTGAGGAGGAGGTACTGTCAAGGTCCTACCTTTTCCCTGAGGTTTTGTTACTCCATGTGCTGGCGTCCATCTTGGATTTTGCTGTGCATGGTGGGAATCCTTTTATGCCTTCAGGTCTTTGAGGTCTATCCCCCAGAGGGGTGTGGCTGATGACATATAAGCCTGTGGCCCGCACATGCTCTTTGCACTTGTGGCTTGTGTCTTGGTCTTGCTACAGCTCTGTGTATATGCTCGTGACTCTTCTGGTATTTGACTCGGCTTGTGACCTGACCATTCTCTGTGTTTTCCTTCGATCTGACCCTCCGTTGCTGAACCCGGCCCGTGACCTGTGATTCTCTGTCTACTGTTCTGTACCGTTTTGTCCCGTTGTTGTCGACCCAGCTTGCCTGACTACGTTATTGTCATTCTCACCAGCTACACGCCATTGGCGGCGGCCATTACCGCAGCCGGGGTGTCTCGGGGGCCGCGACCTGGTACCTGGCTGCGTCAAGTCCATCCCCACCATCAGGGGCCCTGGTGAAGGGCAGCCTGGGACTTAGACTCCGCGCCCTGAGGGACTTCGGTCTGTTGGTGGTGGTTGTCGTCAGCCAGTGCGTTACCCTGCCACTAGGCCTACCTGTCCGTTCCACAGCCCTGCCCTGACAGTTACATTGTAACATAGGACCCCTTATTTGATAGCAGCTTCACAAGTCTTGCATCCATTGAACTTGTGAGTTTTTGGACAGTTTCTGCTTGAATTTGTTTGCAAGATGTCAGAATAGCCTCCCAGAGCTGCTGTTTGGATGTAAACTGCCTCCCACCCTCCTAGATCTTTTGCTTGAGGATGCTCCAAAGGTTCTCAATAGGATTGAGGTCAGGGGAGGATGGAGGCCACACCATGACTTTCTCTCCTTTTATCCCCATAGCAGCCATTGATGCAGAGGTATTCTTTGCAGCATGAGATGGTGCATTGTCATGCATGAAGATTTTATTACGGAAAGCATAGTTCTTCCTTCTGTACCAGGGAAGAAAGTGGTCAGTCATAAACTCCACATACTTTGCAGAGGTCATTTTTACACCTTCGGGGACCCTAAAGGGGCCGACCAGCTCTGTTCCCATGATTCCAGCCCAAAACATGACTCCACCACCGCCTTGCTGACATCGCAGCCTTGTTGGAACAGGGTGGCCGTCCACCAACCATCCACTACTCCATCCATCTGGACCATCCAGGGTTGCATGGCACTCATCAGTGAACAGGACTGTTTGAAAATTAGTCTTCATGTATTTTTCTGCCCAATGCAGCCGTTTCTGCTTGTGAGCATTGGTTATTGGTGGCCGAATAGAAGGTTTATGCACAGTTGCAAGACTCTGGAGGACTCTACACCTTGATGTCCGTGGGACTCCAGAGGCACCAGCAGCTTCAAATATCTGTTTGCTGCTATGTAATGGTGTTTTAGCAGCTGCTCTCTTGATCCGATGCAAGGATCTGGCAGAAATCTTCCTCAATGTGCCTTTATCTGCACCAACCCGCCTGTGCTCTGAATCAGCCACAAATCTCTTAATAGTGCAATGATCACGCTTACGTTTTCGTGAAATATCGAATGTTTTCATACCTCGTCCAAGGCATTGAACTATTTCACTCTTTTCGGCAGCAGAGAAATCCTTTTTCTTCCCCATATTGCTTGAAAATGGTGCTCTGCTTAGTAATGTGGAACACCCTCCTTTAGTAGTTTTTCCTTAAATTGGGCTCACCGGCCAATCTAATTATCACAGGTGTCCGAGATTGTTTTCAGTGATCAAAAGAGCCCTGACACACAATACCATCCATGAGTTAAACTGAAAAACAAAATATGTAATCTTTGTGACACTTAAATAGAATTTGCACAATAATTTGGAACGCGGTGTAAATCATATAAAAACATTTTTTTTTTGTTTACAAACGATTTTATTTTTCAAGAAGTAGACTGTAAAGTATCATTACAGCTTGAAACAATATATAAAAACAGAAACAAGGCACAACTGAAATGTGCATGTCAGAAAGTACAATCATGTAAGGTAAAAGAAAAAAAAGAAAGAGAATAAAAAACTTAAGTACATGGGCAATATGAATAGAAAGGTATACAGAATTATTCAGCTACTGACAGAGTAACTCAAGCAATCCAAACATGGGTGTTTCTTAATCATGTATTAAATGCCTATGAGTCTTCCAAATGTCCCATTTTCTATCAAATAAGTGCATCTTGTCCCATATAAAAAAAATTTAAATAAAAAATAATAAAAAACAAAAAAAACATAAAGTCTCTAACAACTTATTAGTGATTTTTCGTTTGATCACATTGGTAGTTATGTGCTAAGAGGTTTGCGATCCAACATTAGAAATTTTTGTCTGCCTTCTGGCTCGCAAGATTTTTTAAATATTTGATAGTCCCAAAATATAATGTGATCCAAAAATAATGAGTGAATAAAAAATATGAAAAAGTCTCTATTATTATAAGAGTGATAAATCCCAATAAAAGTGATCAAAAATAAGTGATTGCGATCCCCAGTGACTCCTTAGTGTGATTAGGTCAGGGGCGGACTGACCATTTGTAAACTCGGGCACTGCCCGAGGGCCCGGGGTCAGTAGGGGGCCTCATGAGATGCCCCTGGTACCTTTTTCATAGGCTTTTTTTGAGTTTGGGCAAGGACACAGGGGCCCCATGATCCCCTATTGGCCGGGGGCCCCATGAGTTGTCAGTCCGCCCCTGGATTAGGTTATGCGCTCACCTCTTTTTCAGCCTGTTAACAGGCTTACTTCACTTTTTTTTCACCTATGGAACTGTAGATATTCTGTTGCACAATGTGAAGAGTGGTGAGTATCTCTTAATTGCTTCCCAATGCTCTTATCCTCCTTGCCACTATCCCCGCAGGGATCTTTCTCCTTCTCCTTATCTCCTCCTTAGATGTTCCTCAGTTGAAAAAGAGATCTCAGTTTCAGTCCAGTTTTATTTGTTAAGGGATGGACTTTTATTTTTTCCAGTGACTTTTTTTTTAAAATATACTTACTATAATACTGTATTATGGGCAGCACAGTGGCTAAATGGTTAACACTTCCACCTGGCAGTACTCGGGTAGTTGGTTCAAATCCCAGCCACGGCAATTAAGAAATTAAAAAATTCATTAAAAAAGTATATATACCGCCATTTGTAGATGCTGTAACGTTCACGTCAACCAATTAATATACACTTGTTGGGATTTTTTTAGCAAAGACACGGAGCGGAATACATTTTGGCCTAAACTTATGAAGAAATTTGATTTTTGTACATTTTTTTATTGGATATGTTTTATAGCAAAATGTCGAAAATATTGTTTTTATTTTTCAAAATTGTCTTTTTTTGTTTATAGTGCAAAAGATAAAAAAAACTGCCTGGAGTTTTCATGTTCTCCCTGTGCCTGCGTGGGTTTACTCCCACACTCCAAAGACATACTGGTAGGTGAATTGGCTCCTGTCTAAATTGGCCCTAGTATGTGTATGAATGTGAGTTAGGGACCTTAGATTGTACACCCCTTGAGGGGGACTTTTTTTGCGGAGGGGGGAATTTGTGCTAGTAAGGATGATTGGAGGAATTTGTTCTGGGAGGGGGGGCTTTGAAGTGGAGGGGAGGGGATTTGTATACCATCGTTTGTAGATGCTATAACTTTTGCACAAACTAAATAATATACACTTATCGGGATTGTTTTTTTTTAACAAAGCCATGCAGCAGAATACAATTTGGCCAAAATTTCTGAAAAATTTTAATTTTTTTTAATTGAATTTGTTTCAAAGCAGAAAGTAAAAAATATATTTATTTCAACATTTTAGTTTTTTTCTCATTTATACAATATTATAAATTTCAGCAGGGGGGTGGATTTGTACTGGGAGGAGGGGGGTACTTTATGCCTAAGGGCAAGAGTATAGATCAGCACTCGATTTTCTTGGTAGGAGGGGATTTTTGCTGACACATAATACTCATAAATCTTGAGGGGGGGGGTTGGGGTGCAGTCTGGCATGCTTGCCCTGGGCTCTAAATGACTCTGTCCTGGCACTGGATATGAATATTTTTACATCCATATCCACCTTAGACCAATGTGCATATATACCATACCTGTGGGATCCCCTGGAAGCACTGTAGTAGATACCAGGGGCGAACTCACCATTCGGGCTCTCGGGCATTGCCCGAGGGCCCAGGGTCAGTAGAGGGCCCCTTGAGATGCCCCTAGTACATTTCATAGACTTTTTTGGGTGTGGTTTGTGTGCGGGTGAGGACACAGGGGCCCCATGATCCCCTATTGCCCAGGGGCCTCATTAGTTTTCAGTCCATCCCTGGTAGATACCACAACTCCAGTAATCTCTACTACCGTCTGGAACCGAGCCGAGCGACTACCCTGCTGCATTGTAAATACAGGAATTTGGCTGCTGGGCACACTTTGAGAACACTTTGCATTCCCTGGAATCTCTGAATGGCACCTATGACCAGTGGCCCAATGCAGCAGGGTGCCCACAACACGGCACCTGGAAGCTAGTAGAGATCACTGGAGTAATGGTGTCTACTACAATGATTTCCAACTTCCAGGGTGATCCCATAGGTATGGTATATACATAGTTACATTGGTCAAAACTTGAAATATGCAACTACAGTATGTAAAATATCCATACCTGGAATTTTAAATCTTACTTATTATATTTTACTAGAAAGCAAAGTGGCTTAGTGGTGGTCCCCAGTTTGAATTCCAACCAGGACACCACCTGCATGGAGTCTGCACCTTCTCTTTGTGTGGGTTTCCTCCTACACTCCAAAGACATGCTGGTGAGTTTTTCAGTCCTAGTGTATGCATGCATGTGAGATGGGAACCTTAGATTGAATGCTGCTTTAGGGAAGTGACGGATGTGAATGGACAGTATGTAAAGCACTGCAACAATAAATAAATAAATATACTTACCCATTTTTTTTCTGTAGGTTGGTCAGGTTACATCACAAGTCTGTCCTCCTCTCCAGTGTGGTGTGGAACTCATGTAGTGATGTGTGAATCAATGTAGAAATGTGGGTGCCGCTCAGGCTCCAAGAGGATCCCAATTAATCACCAACTGCAGGCCGGGAACCGAGCTCGGCTCGACTCCAAACGTCAACATGTAGTGAAGGAGAGGTCCCTCAAACCACAAATCCACTAAAGGAAAAGTATGTGGTAGTCTCAGCCCGGACTCTGGCCAAGCCATGCCAACGGACGCATTTTGTTCTGCCCCCAGAGCTTAATCATGGGGATGATTAACCCCACTTGCCCTCCAGAGGATTTACCCCCCTTCCTGAACAGGCCATTTTTTGCGATACAGCGCTGCATTAGTTTAACTGGCAATTGCGCGGTTATGCAACGCTGTACATAAATTAAATTTATGTCGCTTTTTTCCCCCACGGATAGAGCTTTCTCCTAGTGGTATTTGATCACCTCTGCGTTTTTTATCTTCTGCGCTATAAACAAAAAAAAAGACTGACAATTTTGAAAAATAAAAACAATATTTTCGACATTTTGCTATAATACAAAATTCTTCATAAGTTTAGGCCAAAATACATGTCTTTGCTAAAAAATCCCAATAAGTGTATATTAAATGGTTTACATGAAACTTATAGCGTCTACAAATGGCGGTATATACACTGGAATTTTTTTTAATTTTTATTATTTTTTTATAATAGTAATGGCAGCGATCAGTGGGACTGTGGGACTGCGGAGGGCATTCTGACACTGGGGGGAACTGACTAACTGCCACTGACATCCCCAGTCACACCAATACAGTGATCAATGCTAAGAAAAAGCACTGATGCTGTACTAATGGTACTGGGCTAAGAGGTTAACATCTGGGGTGATCAAAGGGTTAACTGTGTGTTTCACATTATGTGCTGTGTGGTGTTTTACTAGGGAGACGTGCTGTTTTATACCTCTGCTGTGCACCCACAAGGGTTGCACAACCAGCTACAGTTATTAGCAGGGGCGAACTGACCATTCAAGCACTTGGGCACTGCCCGAGGGCCCGGGGTCAGTAGGGGGCCCCATAAAATGCCTCTGGTACCTTTTATAGGCTTTTTTGGGTGTGTTTTGAGTGTGGGCAAGGACACAGGGGCCCCATGTGAAGACAGCTTCTATTTAAGTGATTTCTTGATTCAACAGCTCTGGCAGTAATCAGGCCTGGGTGTGGTACATGCAACTTAACTCAGCTTTCCAAGACATGTGTTTAATCACAGTTCACTTATGATTTAGCAAGGTGGGGGGGGGACTGCTATTTCACATAGTGCCAAGCAGATTTGGATAACTTTTTGCCCATAATAAATTAAATCATCATTTAAAAACTGCATTTTATATTTACTCAGGTTTTCTTTGTGTAATATCAAAATTTGTTTGATGATCTGAATCATTTAAGTGTGAAAAACATGCAAAACAAAAAATCATGAAGAGGGCAAATACTTTTTCACAGCACTGTGTATAATTTGCCAGGTAAGTCTGTCCACAAGGGGTGTGTGTGACAGGGTGACAACACAGGAGAACAATTGGCAGACAGTTGTCACCTGATAACAAAGACCTTTACAATAGGACCAGGTATTCTCTTAATGAAAGCCACAGATTTCAAAGGAATTGAAAACAACATTTGAAATTATATTAAAGCTTAAATGAAATTGAAGTGATTTTTATCTACTTTAATTCCTGACAGCTTTATATGTTAAATTCTAGTTTTATGATGTGCTGTTGTGCAACCAGATCATTATGTAGTCACTGGCCCATTTTTATATAGGGAAAATGTCAGCCACCAACTCTAAATGGTGACCTTGGGTATATGAACCATGATGGTGTCATGAATATTACACAGAGAAAAGGCCAACACTCCAAAATGAAATTCTTCCTTTGCTTAAATTATAGATGGTAATATCTTGAAATAACTAAGAGATGCATGTTTAAGGATCTAATAAGGGCCACACCAGATATTGGTGGTGGTACCATCATTGGTTTCAGTGTTAGTAATATAAGCCCCATCCTTGGTGTCAGCTGGAGTAACATAAGCACCATAGCATTGAAGGCAGTAGGTGCGAGAGGGAGCATAAATACAAATTGGTGTTTAGTGGTTACTTACCTGATCACACTCTCCCACATTTTTGCTTTTCTTCTATTGACCAGAAACTATGCAGTGGCTATTGGGCTGGAGATGACTCAGTCAGGCAGTCAGTACCAGGAGAACTGGAGTGCTAGGTGGTGAAATCTGCTGCAACCAGGGGCGGACTGACAACTCATGGGGCCCCCGGGCAATAGGGGATCATGGGCCCCCTGTGTCCTTGCCCAAACTCAAAAAAGCCTATGAAAAAGGTACCAAGGGCATCTCATGGGGCCCACTACTGACCTCGGGCCCTCGGGCAGTGCCCGAGTTTCCAAATGGTCAGTCCGCCCCTGGCTGCAACTCTGCATAGGGTCCTGGATTCTATGGGGCAGCCTGCAGGACATGTACAGATTGGGACAGTGTCCAAAATACTGGGAACTGGGATACATGGCAACTATCCTTAGAAGAACATGGTGAGAGATGTAGGCCAACAATCTGGGGCATATAGGACCCATTTTACAAGTCTGACATATCTGATATGGTAAGCTCACCCAAACTTGTACAGAAAGTGAAAAAAGCAAACAGCCAAACAGAAAGTTCTCATCAAACAATGCTAGGCCCTACAGACTGCACCCCCAATAAATTATTCCTAGTAATTGTACTGAGAAAACTAGTAACTAAAAATTAGAGACCCAAAGTAACCTACTGGTGAGAAAAAAGAAGAAAGCAGTATATAAAGTATACTGGCAAAACATAAATTCCAAAAGCAACCTCAGACATTCAGGACTGCACCTGATTCAGTAAGAATTCTAGGTATGGATACTTTTGCATAGTTATATTGGTCCAACTGATTACCATATGCCTATACCATACCTATGGGATCGCTCTGGAAGCTGGAAATCACTGTAGTAGGCACCTCTACTTCAGTGATCTTAAACAGATTTTGGATACTGCTTCATTTTCTCAATAAATGCAAAGCATTCTCTGATTGGATGAGGTGGAGATTGTGGCATCTCTGCCCCACCTCTCTACCTCGTCCAATAAGAGAACACTTTGCATTCATTGAGAAATCTCAAGCAATCTTTGAATGGCACCCTTGCCAATTGGCCAACCTCCTGTTGGTAGAATGCAGCAGGCCAGCCACTCAGCATAGGACACGGAAGCCAGGTGTCTATTACAATGATCTCCAAACCAGGGGCCTGATGTGGCCCTGTGCTTGCCTTTATCCTCCTGATACAAGACACTATTCCCCCACTGACACCAACAATGGGGCATAATTCCTGCTACTGACATCTACAATAGGCACTATTCCTCTTACTGACACCAGTAACAGAGCGCTATTACTCCCACTGACACCAAAGATGGGGCACTATTCTTCATACTGACACCAATAAAGGGGCACTATTCCTCACACTGACACCAACAATGGAGCACTATTCCTCATACTGACACCAATAGTGGGTTGCTTATTCCTCCCACTGACACTAATGATGGGGTACTATTACTCCTACTGACACCGACAATGGAGCGGTATTCCTCCCACTGACACCAATGATTGGGCACTATTCCTCCTACTGACACCAACAATGGGGCACTATTCATCCTACTGACACCAAGAGGGCACTAGTCCTCCTACTGACACCAACAGGGCACTTTTACTCCTACTGACACTAACAGGGCACTATTCCTCCTACTGACACCAACAGGGCACTATTACTCCTACTGACACCAACAGGGCACTATTACTCCTACTGACACCAACAATGGAGCACTATTCCTCCTACTGGCACCAACAGGGCACTATTCCTCCTACTGACACCAACAATGGAGCACTATTCCTCCTACTGACACCAATGATGGGGCACTATTCCTCCCACTGACACCAATGATGGGGCACTATTCCTCCCACTGACACCAATGATTTGGTACTATTCCTCCTGCTGATGCCAACAATGGGGCATTATTTATCCCACCAAAGATGCATTGTTTACTCACACTGGCCACAGTTCACCCCCACCCCCGCCCCCCTCAATGTCTGAAGGCCAGTACTGGCCCTTTGTTCAGAAAGTTTGGAGACCCCTGTTCCAGAGGGATCACACAGGTACGGTATATACCTAGATACATTGGTGCAAGGTGGACCAATGTAACCATGTAAAAATATCAATACCTGGAATTCTTCTTTAAAATCCAAAAGGATTGGGCCATACGTCTGCAAGCTGCAAAGTCCACAAGGTCACAAAGAGTTGAACCGAACCAAATATCTAAACAACACATTCCACATGAATCCAAGAAAATTCAATATTAATCAACCGTGAACTGTTCCAATTCTGGGAAGAAATATGAATACACAATACATTAATGCAGCTACGCTTTGTGACGTTCTGATAAGATTGTTTTTTAATTATGACATCAAGTGTTTCATAAAACCATCAAAAGTCAGCAAATAACTCAATGAAAACCAGACTGACAAACGAGCTGCTTTGAGAGCCTAAATGTCACAACACAATCAGGATTCAGTTAGCATGTAAACCTTTCAAACATAATGTAACATTGATTATGCATTAATTGATCAATAAGCTGCCACTCAGCAAGCTAATATGCAGCTGTAGCTCTCAAATGGTAATTCCATACATGAGCATAATGACACGGCGAGAGGGAGCCGTGTCTCCGTGTTCCCTCCATCAACACGCTGCAGATATTATTTAAAATTATGTCACTTAGAAGTCTACTTATATGTTTTTTGTCACCCAAGATTTGCGCAAATTTCATCCAAGATTCACATATTGGGTTCAATTGATAAAATGCGTGAATCTTGTATTAAAATATTTATTAATAGACTCCTTTGCTCATTCTATTTGCTGATAATTTGAGAATGTTGAATGAAAACATATATTTAAATAGACCCAGGGCTTTTTTTTACAGGATGAACTCAGGGGAATGCAGTACCAGCACCTCCAGCATATAGTAGCAAGGGGTGCTAGGGTCTGTTGGGGGATCTATTGATACTGGGGGGAGTAAATTGTTGCTGGGACCCATATGGAAGAAAAATATATTTGAAATGTATTTTAAAAATATTCGTCCCAAATATATTGACATATATTTGAAATGATACAATTTTGGCCATAATTATATACAGACACTGCATGTTGAAATGCGTTTTTATTACAAAATATATGAAACATATTTTTAAAAATACATTTCAGATATACTGTATGTCTTTAAAAATACAAATCTACATTTTTGGAATACATGTCTTTCCTGACATTTTCTTAGTTGCATCCTACAGCAAAAGCCATGGTCCTCAGAGAGCTTCCAAAGCATCAGAGGGATCTCATTGTTAAAAGGTATCAGTCAGGAGAAGGGTACAAAAGAATTTCCAAGGCATTAGATATACCATGGAACACAGTCAAGACAGTCATCAAGTAGAGAAAATATGGCGCAACAGTGACATTACCAAGAACTGGACGTCCCTCCAAAATTGTTGAAAAGACGAGAAGAAAACTGGTCTGGGAGGCTTCCAAGAGGTCTACAGCAACATTAAAGGAGCATCAGGAATATCTGGCAAGTACTGGCTTTGTGGTACATGTGACAACAACCTGCCGTATTCTTCATATGTCTGGGCTATGGGGTAGAGTGGCAAGACAGAAGCCTTTTATTATGAGGAAAAACATCCAAGCCCGGATAAATTTTGCAAAAACACATCTGAATTCTCCCAAAAGCATGTGGGAAAATGTGTTCTGGTCTGATGAAACCAAGGTTGAACTTTTTGGCCATAATTCCAAAAGACATGTTTGACGCAAAAACAACACTGCACATCACCAAAGAACACCATACCCACAGTGAAGCATGATGGTGGCAGCATCATGCTTTGGGGCTGTTTTTCTTCAGCTGAAACTGGGGCCTTAGTCGAGGTAGAGGGAATTATGAACAGTTCCAAATACCAGTCAATATTGGCACAAAACCTTCAGGCTTCTGCTAGAAAACTTAACATGAAGAGGAACTTCATCTTTCCACATGACAATGACCCAAAGCATCCATCCAAATCAACAAAGGAATGGCTTCACCAGAAGAAGATTAAAGTTTTGGAATGGCCCAGCCAGAGCCCAGACCTGAATCCGATCAAAAATCTGTGCTGTGATCTGAAGAGGGCTGTGCACAGGAGATGTCCTCTGACAGATTTGGAGTGTTTTTGCAAGGAAGAGTGGGCAAATATTGCCAAGTAAAGATGTTCAATGCTGATAAACTCATACCCAAAAAGACAGTGCTGGAATCAAATCAAATCAAAAGGTGCTTCAAGAAAGAATTAGTTTAGGGGGTGCACACTTATGCAACCATATTATTTTTGCATTTTATTTTTACTTCCCTTCACCTAAAAGATTTGAATTTGATGTTCAACTGAATTGTACAGTTTATAGGTTATATTAAAGGTGGAAAAAGTTCTGAAATTATTTATCTTTGTCTCGTTTTCTTACATCACAAAAACCTGACATTTTAATAGGGGTGTGTAGACTTTTTATATCCACTATGAGCCAGACAAGGCTTGACAAGGGGAAAACTCTAGATGCCCCTTACTTCCACATCTTGAGGAACTCTATGGCTTCCTTTTCCCATCTATGCTTCCTCAAGCTCCTCCTATCTCTTTTATACCCATTTGCTCTGTGAAAGGGTTCAACTCTTACTCAAATATGGAATGGAGTGGGTCATCCTAAAAGGCTCCTACCCCCTGCTTACAACTTGGGCTCTCAGAGATCTTGCTAATAGAATCCCAGAGAGATAGAAGAGACAGTCCAGTGGTTTTGGGTGAAATGACCTTTTATTAAAGGGGGAAAAGCTGAAATTGAAAAAAGACAACAAAAATTTAATAAAATTTTGATCCTACATAAACAGAACTGAAATAAAGAACGTAATTTAGAAGTGGCATACAATTGGGAAGTATACCTGAGCCAAAAACAAAAATGTTATATATTTCAGATTACCAGTTATATAGTGTAAAATAACTAAACAATCTAACCGGAATGGTGACAGACCATTGGGCACAGCAGATGAGTAGACCTGGGATCGCAGAGATGTTCCCAATAAAATTTCCAAGAAATTGAAGAGGCTGTCAGGTGGTTTGGGGTGAAAAGACCCTTTAACAAAAAAAATACGAAGGCTGAAATTGTTAAAGAAAAAGAAAATTTTGAAAAAACCCTTCACAAAGCAATCTGAAATACGGTAAGGAGGTAATTTAGCAGTGGGAATGGATTGGGAATTGGGAAGTACATCAAGACCCCCCAAAAAGTTATATATTGGAGTTTACCAGTTCCAAGATGTGGTGGCTGTATTCGTTTTCAGACTTCTTTATCCTTTATTTTCACCTGGTGATCTTGCGAATAACATCTTTTATGTCCCTAGTTGGCTTCCTCACTCCACTGTATCTACCAAGGAGCCATAGTCCTTACCCAGGTTGGACTTCAAACGTGTCTTCTTCCTTTCATCTCCAATACAATGTAAACAATTAGTAGTTTACAGAATTTAGATAACATTGTTTGTGACAAGGGCCTGATTCCTGGTAAGATCAACAGGTAATTTCTGTAATTGCTGAAAATGCTCTTAGCCTGAAAAATGAATACAGCCAACACATCTAAGCAGAGGTAGGCTACCAGATATCCTTTAAAGAAGACCACTAGACCAAGTTTAGAAAATAAGGCAGTCAGCCATGGCCGCTTTCAACTCATAGAGATTTGCAAACACTATTAAAAGTGAATCTGCCTCCACAAGTATGATTGACCACCAAAATTTGGTCAATTCTGAAGGTGAAACTAATATGGCTGAAATGTAAATTTTGATGTGCAGAATTTTAATTCAGCAAATATTGTATGATTATTGAAAGAAAGGTTGAAGAACAATGTATGGATTCTACTTCTTTCCGAATCAAGATTAAGCACCTATCATACTGACACTAAGACCCCGGTCGCACTGGGTGCGACTTGGGTCGCTATTTGCATGCCATGCGGCTTGCAAATCATATGCCAAGTCGCACCCTATTGTCCGCAATTACAACGGTCATATCGGTGCGGTTCTGACTTGGTGGGAGACGCACCAATTTCTAAAGTAGTATATGCACTACTTTTGGTGCGATTAGCATAGACATCTGTGTCAGATGCCTTGCAAATCGCACCTGAAATCGGCATGTCCCCGACTTTGAAATCGTGTGACTTCATTGTAAGTCTCATGATTTCAAAGTTGGGATTGATGTGATCGGGGTGTACAGTCAGGTCCATAAATATTGGGACATCGACACAATTCTAACATTTTTGGCTCTATACACCAACACAATGGATTTGAAATGAAACAAACACGATGTGCTTTAACTGAAGGCTGTCAGCTTTAATTTGAGGGTATTTACATCCAAATCAGGTGAACGGTGTAGGAATTACAACAGTTTGCATATGTGCCTCCCACTTGTTAAGGGACCAAAAGTAATGGGACAGAATAATAATCATAAATCAAACTTTCACTTTTTAATACTTGGTTGCAAATCCTTTGCAGTCAATTACAGCCTGAAGTCTGGAACGCATAGACATCACCAGACACTGGGTTTCATCCCTGGTGATGCTCTGCCAGGCCTCTACTGCAACTGTCTTCAGTTCCTGCTTGTTCTTGGGGCATTTCCCCTTCAGTTTTGTCTTCAGCAAGTGAAATGCATGCTCAATCGGATTCAGGTCAGGTGATTGACTTGGGCATTGCATAACATTCCACTTCTTTCCCTTAAAAAACTCTTTGGTTGCTTTTGCAGTATGCTTTGGGTCATTGTCCATCTGCACTGTGAAGCGCCGTCCAATGAGTTGTGAAGCATTTGGCTGAATATGAGCAGATAATATTGCCCGAAACACTTCAGAATTCATCCTGCTGCTTTTGTCAGCAGTCGCATCATCAATAAATACAAGAGAACCAGTTCCATTGGCAGCCATACATGCCCACGCCATGACACTACCACCACCATGCTTCACTGATGAGGTGGTATGCTTAGGCTCATGAGCAGTTCCTTTCCTTCTCCATACTCTTCTCTTCCCATCACTCTGGTACAAGTTGATCTTGGTTTCATCTGTCCATAGGATGTTGTTCCAGAACTGTGAAGGCTTTTTGAGATGTCGTTTGGCAAACTCTAATCTGGCCTTCCTGTTTTTGAGGCTCACCAATGGTTTACATCTTGTGATGAACCCTCTGTATTCACTCTGGTGAAGTCTTCTCTTGATTGTTGACTTTGACACACATACACCTACCTCCTGGAGAGTGTTCTTGATCTGGCCAACTGTTGTGAAGGGTGTTTTCTTCACCAGCGAAAGAATTCTTCGGTCATCAACCATAGAGAGAATTACATGAGAATAATCCAGATGATTTTAGAAATTATTTGCGAATGAATGAAAACTGCTTTAATCAAGTCCTGACTGCAGTGAAGCCATACATGCAAAGACGAATACCTTCCTCAGAGAAGCAATCAGTGCGGAGCAACAGCTGATTGCCACACGATGACATCTTGCCATGGGGCGAAGCCTGCAGGATTTGAAATTCACCACTGGCATTTCACCGCAAACCCTTGGAGTAATAATTCCAGAGACCTGCAGGGCCATTTTCAAAGTCCTACAGGATGAATACATTAAGGTCCAGTTCATTTTTTCATTTCCATATTCCTAATTAAAATAAATCCAAAATCATTACTGCTCTTTTTTTTTGGGGGGAGGGGAATAATGTCTTTCTGAATTTTCTTCCTGAAATTTTGAAAATACCTACAAAAAGGGTTTTGTGTATATTGTCTTACCAATATTTTTTCTTCTTCTGTTGATTACAGTTTACAAGCAATTCTGAAGAGTGGAAGGAAGTTACTAGGCAATTCCATGAACAATGGCAATTTCCCAACTGTGGCGGTGCTATAGATGGGAAACACGTTAGAATCAATTCTCCACCAAACTCTGGCTCCTACTTCTACAACTACAAGGGTTTCTTTAGTATAATAATGCTGGCAGTGGTAAATGCCAAGTATGAGTTCATCTACCTTGACATTGGCAAGAACGGTCCCAATTCTGATGGTGGAGTTATTAACCAGACAGAATTTCAAAACCAAATGCTGAATTGAACCCTTAACCTACCCAACCGTGATGAAAACATTGAGGGGATGAACTTCGTATTTGTCGCTGATGAAGCCTTCGCACTGGGTGAAAATTTGACTGAAGCCATTCCCCATGCAGAACCTTTCTAGGGAGCAAAGGATCTACAATTATAGACTATCCCGGGCAAGGAGGGTGGTTGAGAATGCATTTGGCATTCTAGCTAATCATTTCCTGATTTTCCTCACCTCCATTAATCTGGCACTGTACAAAGTTAACAACCTAGTCCTCTGCTAATGTATACTGCACAATTTCCTTAGGCGGAATACAGACAGGTACATAAACTGCCCTCTCATGTGAAAATGAAGCAGAAATGGCTGCAAACAGTTCACATAGTTATGAACGTGAAACCATTGAGGGGTTAGCACCCTTTGCTATTGGCCATCCTCGATTGCCCACACAAAGTGCTCGGCAAAATCGCATTAATTATATGAACTACTTCAGTGGAGTCGGCACAGTTGAATGGCAATATGATGTTTAAACACCAAAAATTGTACCGCGACCAAATTTTGAAAAATGTGATGAAAATCAGCATATAAATAATTCTGTGCAGCTTTTAGTGCAACTAGTTTCTTGCAGTGATTCATGTGTTGGTCCTTATTAAAAAAAGTTCTACATAAAGTTGAAAGTTTAAGTGAAATTGCCAATCATTTTCTTAATGGTAATAAAAGCTATCCAACCATATATTAGAGTCTTCCAGTGTATCCTTTGAAATTATGTTGATTATTCATGTTATATTAATAGGTGAAATTATTTCTGCTTTAAAAATAAAAAGTATATATATATTATTATTACTATTATTATTATTATACAGGATTTATATCGCGCCAACAGTTTGCTCAGCGCTTTACAATATAAGGGAGACAATACAGCAACAATACAGTTCAATACAAGAGGGTTAGGAGGGCCCTGATCCTGGGAGCTTACAATCTAGGAGATTTTACACACACACATAAACGTGGGGGCATGCAGATTTCAGCAAACTCTACTAGTCTGCTGCATCATTTTTCACTTTGATTTTCAGGGTGTCTTTAAATTCAGTCCTCTGTAGGTTGATCATTTTCATTTTCAGCAAACGATGGGACATCCTTACATTTCAGACATTGCCCAGTTCATATCAGTATAGATATCCAACATGAGATTTGTCCACATTGAAATCTGATGTGCTTTCAAAGTGTTCTTTAATTTGTGTATATGTTAAAAACAATCTGAACAATAAATAAAAAATATATATTTTTTAAATATATTCTTCAGATTTTTTTTTACATATAAAAAGTAATTTTAACATATATTTTTACATATATTTGTAAATGCATTCCAAAAATGTAGATTTGTATTTTTAAAGACATACAGTATATTAGAAAATGTATTTTTAAAAATATGTTTAATATATTTTGTAATAAAAATGCATTTCAACATACAGTATATATATATATATATATATATATATATATATATATATATATATATACACACACAGTATATTTATATATATATTTATTTATTGACATATATTTTGAAATATATTGAATATGGCCAAAATTGTAGTATTTCAAATATATTTTTCTTCCATGTGGGATCAGCAGCCCTACAGAGGAGAGCCGATGAACAGGATGCCTTTGGAATCCTAACAGCCAATAAACTGCGCAACATGTCTGTTCACCAGAGACAAATGGAAGAGAGCTACTACTTGTGAAATCTGTGAATGAATGAGGTCACATGGTACAAGGCTATTCACAACAGCCTTGTACCATGTGAAAAGCTGTGACCAATCACAGCTCGCACAGTATTTCTCAATGGCTGCAAGAATGCAGTCAGAGAGAAGGAGAAATGATTGCTTTTACAGCCTTTATGGGTGTAAAAGCAATCAGTGTAAAAAAGAAAAAAAATCTTCATCACCCCCCCCCCCCCCCCACAAGTAGTACAGTGACACTGTACTGCTAGGGTGACAGTATGTTTAAAAAAAAAAAAATTATTATAAAAAAAAATAAATGTAAAAAAAAATTTTTTTAAATTATAATTTTTGGTTATAAACTAATGTGGGTTATTTTTTTTTACTAAGAAGATAGCTGAATACATTTTGGCCAAGATTGATGAGGAAAGATTGTTTATTTGCAAGATTTTTTAAGAAAAACACTTTTTTTTTTAAATGTTTGGACTTTTTCATTTATATAGCAAAAAAAATAAAATCCCAGTAGTTAAAAAATACCACCAAAGTTTTATCTGTCTCAAAAAAATGCTAAAAAAAATTCATATGGGTACAGTGTTGCATGACCGCGCAATTGTCATTCAAAGTGTGATAGCACTGAAAGCTGAAAATTGGCCTGGACTGGAAGGGGGTAAAAGTCTCCGGACAGGAAGTGGTTAAAGCAATAAAGGTTTAGTGTTAAGTGACATTTATGGTGTTTACGTTTTATGTTTATTATAGAAGCTTACATGTCTGTCCAAAATGAGGAACAACTGAGAAGGAAAGAAGGGCAGAGGGATTTGGCACCAAAAGAGGGATAGTCCATCCAAAAGAGGAACAGCTGGTAGGTATGGTCATTGGCCAGCTCACATCACAGTCACAATGTGAAGAACCAGTCAGGGTGGCTCTGTATCTTGTGGTTGCTGTGAACCAATCACATCCATTTGCTTACCAATACTGTTTTTTTATGGTGGAAGAATTGCTAAAGGTGAAAATGGAGGGCCTTAAAGTAACACTGACCACCAATGATTATGGGATTTGTATTTTTGTTAAAGGTGGTGTTATGGAGGGAAGGTGATGCTTGAAGTGCCTCTGAGCACTTCTGATTGTGGGATTTAATTTTTTTTTAAAGGAGCGTGTGTGGGTTAAAGTGAGCAGGGGTGGATTGACCATTCAAGCACTCGGCACTGCCCGAGGGCCCGGAGTCAGTAGGGGGCCCCATGAAATGTCCCTGGTACCTTTTATAGGCTTTTTTGGGTGTGCTTTGAGTGTGGGCGAGGACACAGGGGCCCCATGAGTTGTCAGTCCGCCCCCTGATTGTGAGTTTTTTTTCATAAGTTAACAACTTGAGCTCCAGAAGATTTTACCCCCTTCATGACCCGGCCATTTTTTGCTATACAGCACTACGCTCATTTAACTGGTAATTTCGTGGACGTGCAATGCTGTACCCAAATGAAATTTATATCATTTTTTCACACAAATAAAGCTTTCTTTTGGTGGTATTTGATCACCTCTGGGGTTTTTTTTTATATATTTTTTTCAATATAAAAGAAAAAAGACCACAAATAGGGGAAAACAAACAATATTTTTTTCTTTCTGTTATAAAATATATCCAATAAAAAATTTTTTAAAATCTAATTTATTCAGAAATGTTGACCAAAATGTATTCTGCTACATGTCTTTGATAAATAAAAAATTCCGGTAAGTGTATATTGATTAGATTGAGTGAAAGTTCTAGTGTCTACATACTATGGTATAGATATGCACCGTATTTTTGATATATATTGTGACAGTGTGGCGATCTGTCACGGTATAAAAAGGATATTTCACCCGGGCTTCTCAACAAGGCAGGTTGAGGGGCTCCAGGGTGCTTGTTTGATGCAGAGGAAAGTGGCTTTTCACTTTCCTCATTTGTTTGTAAAGTCCATTTTGGGACCTGGAGCCCAGAGATTTCAAAGTGATATGGGAGGGATGAAATCTCGAATCCTGGGACCAAGTTTTGGGAATGGCCAGGAGACTGATTGGTCAGATGTGTGTGGCTCTCTTTTAGAGTCAGGACCAGGGTTTTGGGCTTCACCCTCCCGAGGAGTCCATGTGGGTGCAAGGGAGCATCCACAAGTGTGCATGGTGGCACAAAATAGTCTGACAGAGCAGACAGGTCCCAAGCCTGTGGGCTGGAGAAAGGGCGCTAACCCAGGTGCAGTGGGTTGTATGTGAAGGGTCAAGAGGACCGAGGCATGAAGCCTGAGCAGCGGTGCTGCTAAAGAGAGCCAGGAGGCTGAATATTTTCTTTGTATTGATGGTGGATACCTCTGCGTGGGAAACCTATACTGTGTGCTACTTTCTTTTAAATAAAATTGGGCAAAATTAGCCCTTAAAAAAGAGGAAAAGTGAGTGGCTGTGTGCTTCAAAAGCTCTACCCTTGAGGCTAGTTCCCACAATATATACATATACAGTGGGGATCGAAAGTTTGGGCACCCCAGCTAAAAATCTGTATTAATGTGCATAAAGAAGCCAAGGAAAGATGGAAAAATCTCCAAAAGGCATCAAATTACAGATTAGACATTCTTATAATATGTCAACAAAAGTTAGATTTTATTTCCATCATTTACACTTTCAAAATAACAGAAAACATAAAAATGGCGTCTGCAAAAGTTTGGGCACCCTGCAGAATTTATATCTTGTACTACTCCCTTTGGCAAGTATCACAGCTTGTAAACGCTTTTTGTAGCCAGCCAAGAGTCTTTCAATTCTTGTTTGAGGTATCTTTGCCCATTCTTCCTTACAAAAGTCTTCCAGTTCTTTGAGATTTCTGGGCTGTCTGTCACGCACTGCTCTTTTAAGGTCTATCCATAGATTTTCAATTATGTTGAGGTCAGGAGATTGTGAAGGCCATGGCAAAACCTTCAGTTTACGCCTCTTGATGTAATCCCCCGTGGATTTCGAGGTGTGTTTAGGATCATTATCCATTTGTAGAAGCCATCCTCTCTTTAACTTCAGCTTTTTCACAGATGACATCAAGTTACCATCCAAAATTTGCTGAAATTTGATTGAATCCATTTTTCCTTCTACTCATGAGATGTTCCCTGTGCCACTGGCTGCAACACAACCCCAAAGCATGATTGATCCAACCCCATGCTTAACAGTTGGACAGAAGTTCTTTTCATTAAATTCTGTGCCCCTTCTTCTCCAAACGTACCTTTGCTCATTCCGGCCAAAAAGTTCAATTTTAACCTCATCGGTCCACAGAACTGTCAGGGCAGGGCTGTGGAACGGACAGGTAGGCCTAGTGGCAGGGTAATGCACTGGCTGACGACAACCACCACCAACAGACCGAAGTCCCTCAGGGCGCGGAGTCTAAGTCCCAGGCTGCCCTTCACCAGGGCCCCTGATGGTGGGGATGGACTTGACGCAGCCAGGAACCAGGTCGCGGCCCCCGAGACACCCCGGCTGCGGTAATGGCCGCCGCCAATGGTGTGTAGCTGGTGAGAATGACAATAGCGTAGTCAGACAAGGCGGGTCAAAAACAACGGGACAAAACAGTACAGAACAGTAGACAGAGAATCACAGGTCACGGGCCGGGTTCAGCAACGGAAGGTCAGATCAAAGGGAAACACAGAGAATGGTCTTAGTCACAAGCCGAGTCAGAATACCAGAAGAGTCACGAGCATATACACAGAGCTGTAGCAAGACAAAGACACAAGTGCAAAGAGCATGTGCAGATCCCAGGCTTATATATACTCAGCCACACCCCTCTGGGGGATAGACCTCAGAGACCTGAAGGCATAAAAGATTCCCATCATGCTCAGCAGAAATCCAAGATGGATGCCAGCACATGGAGTAACATAACCTCTGGGAAAAGGTAGGACCTTGACAAGAACTTGTTTCCAAAATGCATCAGGCTTGTCTATACGTTCATTTGCAAAGTTCAAACGATGATTTTTGTGGTGAGGACATAGAAGAGGTTTTCTTCTGATGACTCTTCCATGAAGCCCATATTTGTACAAGTATCTCTTTATAGTGGAATAGTGTACCACAACTCCAGTGTCTGCCAGATCTTTCTGGAGGGATCGTGCAGTCAAACGTGGGTTTCGAATTGTTTTTCTCACAATCCTGCGAGCTGTTCTGTCTGATATTTTTCTTGGTCTTCCAGATCTTGCTTTAACTTCCACTGTTCCTGATGACTGCCATTTCTTAATTACATTCCGAACAGAGGATATTGACATCTGAAAACGCTTTGCTATCTTCTTATAGCCTTCTCCAGCTTTGTGAGCGTCAACTATTTTCAGTTTCAGTTTTCTAGACAACTGCTTAGAAGAACCCATGGTGCTCATTGTTGGGGCAAGGTCAGATGAGTCTGGGCATTTAAAACCTTTGAGATTGACATCACCTGGTCTTCCCAGACGATGATTGAGAACAATCCATGACACTGGCAGGTCTCAGCTTGGCAAAGGGGGCACTGCATGCTATAAATTCTGCAGGGTGCCCAAACTTTTGCAGACGCCATTTTTTTGTTTTCTGTTATTTTGAAAGTGTAAATGATGGAAATAAAATCTAACTTTTGTTGACATATTATAAGAATGTCTAATCTGTAATTTGATGCCTTTTGGAGATTTTTCCATCTTTCCTTGGCTTCTTTATGCACATTAATACAAATTTTTAGCTGGGGTGCCCAAACTTTTGATCCCCACTGTATATTACTAATAGCAGCGACCAACTTATAACAGGACTGCAATGTGCGATGGGCAATCTGACACTAACTGATGCTGGTTGGAACTGACTAACTGCCACTGATATCACCAGTGACATTAATACAGTGATCAGTGATAATACTATACACTGTCACCGTACTAATGACACTGGCTGGGAATGGGTTAACATCCAGGGCAATCAAGGGGTTAAATGTGTGCCTAATTATGTTATGTGTAATATGTGTAAAGTGTGCTGCTTTTTACTAATAATTCCCTTCTGTACAGAGCCCTGTGCTGTTTGTCAACACAGAGTTTTGGGCTGTGATTTGCTGACACCGTGTACAGTAGGAGGGCCGGGGCACGAGCGCATGCCTGAAACCCGGAAACAGGCAGCAGCGTATGGGTATGACGTTTTGCCTGTGTGGACCGCTGATACACAGTACTTTGTGGGCGGGCGGTCCGCAAGTGTTTAATCACTTCAATACCGGGCACTTATACCTCCTTCCTGCCCAGGCTAATTTTCAGCTTTCAGCGCTGTCGCACTTTGAATGACAATTGCTCGGTCATGCAACACTGTACCCATATGAAATTTTTATCACTTTTTTCCCACAAATATAGCTTTCTTTTGGTGGTATTTAATCAAACAAAAAACACCTTAAACTTTTGAAAAAAAAATGCACTTTTCTTTGTTTCTGTTGTAAAACATAAATAAATAAATAACATTTCTTCATAAATTTAGGTCAAAATTTCTGCTACATTTCTTTGGTGAAAATAATAATAATTATTGAATTTGTATTTTTTTTTCAAATGTTTCTATTTTATTTTTTATTAAATTTTTTCCTTTTTTTTTTTCTTTTTTTTTTCAGCCCCCTGTGACCAAAGCAATACAATGTTACCATAGTAACATTGAACTACTCTGGGCCAGTGATCAGAATTTTTTTTCTTAACACATTATGATTGCTAATACCAATGTATTTCATTGATATTTGCAATCATTGTTACTGAATGAAACTAATTAATTCAGTCTTTTGTTGTGATTAGCTGTGATTGGGTAAAGCTGATCATGATACAGATGGGCTGTGATTGGCCCTGTCAGTATCATGTGACTGCCTTGACCAGTCATAGCAAACAACATAATTGTATACAATGGATGGCATGACAGGAAGCCATCCATTGTATACAATTGACATGTGATATGCTGTGATTGGTCACAGCGGTCACATGACACTGGCAACAGGCCCGTGTAGTGATATGTCATCGTCTGTGTCCCGTGGACACAGCCGCTGACAGATCGTGCCACCGAGCGGCCCCGTGGCCTTGTGAACGGCTTGTTTTGACAAGATGTCATATGACACCCAATCACAATGGCCTATAGCCAATTGACGGCCAGGCAGGACACTCGCCGTTGTGACAGGGCATCATATGGCGTCAACGGGTCGGTGTAGTGATATGTCATCGGCTGCGTCCTGTGGACACAGCCAGTGACAGATCACGCCGTTGCGCGGCCCTGTGGCCTTGTGAGCGGCTCATTTTGACAAGACGTCATATGACGCCCTGTCACAACGGCGAGTGTCCCACCCGGCCGTCAATCTGCTATAGGCCATTGTGATTGGGTGTCATATGACGTCTTGTCAAAACAAGCCGCTCACAAGGCCACGGGGCCACGCAGCAGCGCGATCTGTCACCGACTGTGCCCACGGGACACAGCCGGTGACATATCACTACATTGGCCCGTTGCCAGTGTCATGTGACCTCTGTGACCAATCACGTGTTAAAGACATAAAGGGTAAATGTAATCAAACACAAATATTTTGTCCATTGTATAATAAAAAAACCCAGTGGTTATTAAATACCACCAATAAAAAGCTCTCTCTATTTCATAATAAAAATAATATGACATTTATATGGGTACAGCATTGCATGAGAGTAATTGTCAAACTATCACAGTGCTGAAACCGGAACAATGTCCTGGTAATAAGGGATAGGCATAGGCTGGTACTCAACTGACCAAAAAGCACATTTTCATTCCCCTCTATGGACCCAAATTATTACAGAACAATATTCCAAATGGCGCCTCCAAATGCAGAAGAGGTAAAAATGCGTTCAGTTTACATATCATTCACTGAACACTGTATTCTTCCTGGGTTCCCCTAATATAATATCTCCACTAACCTGTGACAAAAATTGGGCTTTTCAGCCACCAGCTTGGCTTTGTATCGATAAAATAATATTTCACATTTAAAGGGAAACAAAATCACGCAGAGACAGAACAGTGACATGTTTGCTAATAATGTATTTTATGAACCCCCATCTGGCCAGGAAAAGGTCAGAAAATAATGGCAGCTGCTCCTTAAGTGATTGGCGAGAGAGGGAAAAATGGCCCTCATCTAGCCATGACAAGCGCGGCTGTGACATCATATAAATGCCATAATTGGGAAGTGGTAAATTGAACAGGGCAAGCATTGATGTGTCAATAAACAAGTTCAAGGTGACATGTTGGATCAATACCGCGCGACAGGAGTCATCCGACAAATTTACTGCAAAGTAATTGGGTGCAAAATGACTCAAGTCAACCTTCAAACAGCAGAAATATCAGACGGGTAGAAAAGACAACTGTTCCTTCTTGTCAGCGGCGGAGGAGATTCTCGTCTCCGTCTTGTGTCTTGTGTGTGATGGAACAGAGATGGACTTCAGCTTGTGAGAGCATGCTTCATAAATCAAGCCTAAAGACTGGTTTGGCACCTATGCAGTGCAGTAACGCTGGATAAAACGTGCATTTACAACATGTTATGCAATTTTGAATGGCACCCAGTACACCTTGCCAGCACTCCACAATGCACCAATGGGAACCATCTGAGAGTCAAAGTTGAAGATAGTGGTACAGGCATTGCCGGGACAAGGTCATCTAGTGCCCGGGGCGAAGATGTCAAATGCAGCCTTCCAAAATGTATGAGCATTATGTGTTAACAAAAATCTCATCCCTCCCCCCCTAAAAATTCAAGCACTATAGGCAGGGGTGTATTTACCACAAGGCAAACAAGGCACTTGCCTAGGGTGGCATTTTTCAGGGGGGCAGCCCCTCCCCCCAGAAGAAGGGATGAAAGAAGGGACATTCACGCCATGGGAACCAGGTGGGATCTGAGAGAGGCTGAGGGCTGCTTGATGGTGTATGTAGAGCCTGACTCTCATTCCCGGGGATGTCTGAGGCTGTGAACATGAGTGTCTTTCTCTCTATCATCGGGGGGGGGGGGGGGGTAGTGGAAGGCTCTTCCGAGTGGGGGGCAGGGGTGTTGTTGGTCAATATCAGGCTTTCTCTCAGGGAGGGGGGAGGGGTAGTGTTGGTCGGTGTCTGTGGGGGCAGACAATTTTTTTGTTGCCTAGGGCAGCAAAACCCTAAATACACCACCGACTATAGGGGGCCTATAGAGGGCTTGTCAGGGCTCCGGGAATGACCAGAGGTGTGTGGACCGACACAGGGAAACACAGACTTCAGGTATAGCGTGTAAATAAGATAATTTATTAAGGACAACACAAACATAAATGCAGTGCAACAAACCAAACCCAAAACTAACACAAATACATACAACAAGGTGAAACAAACCCAAACCTAAACTGATATATATATATGTATATATATATGGAGCACAACGTAGTCAGGCGGGCCGGGTCAGTATCTAACAGGCAAACAGGGTACCAGGAGCGAGTGGAAGAGTGGTCAGGAATAGCCGAGGTCAGGACAGGCGGAGTTCGTTCAGAGTCAGGTTCAGAGTCAGGATCAAAGCAGGAAGCAGACAGGATGCAGGTACAGGGGCTCATGGGAAACATACACCAAGGCACTGATCACAGACCTGGTCCTGCTTAAATACACCTCCTGCAATCAGCCTCAGGTGATGGCCTGATTGCAGGAGTGAGATTCTGGCTGCTGAGAGCACCCGCTGGCCAGCCTTGGTACTGCAGCTCACAAGGCAGGTGAGTCCCACCACCATTGGCGAGTCCATTCCTGACAGGGCTATATGATTGCAGCATTGGGGCCCTGCACTAGAGATGCCACTAACTGTCAGATTGCCACTATGCAGTGTTTGCTTACCCACCACCTTCCCACATTCTTTGCTTGGAGGAGATGGGGGGGGTAAACAAACATTGCACAGTGGTGATTTAGCAGTCCCTATCCAGGAGAGCTGCAGTTTCAGGAGGAGGAGCTGGACAACCAAGTCCTCCTCCTGGCTCTCTTCTCTTCAGATCTGGCTTGTCCCCTCCACAGCTAAGCTGACAGAAGTACATAGTTACATAGTTAGTCTAGCTGAAAAAAGACAAAAGCCTGACCAGTTCAACCATAAAAAACAAGTGCATGGCTGCACAGTGTGACTGACGATGGATTTACTTCAGACATTTTTTGGTGGTCCTGTCAAAAAAATGTTTATCTTTATTTACACTTTTCCCTTTTTTTTTGCGGGAATGACTGGCTACTGGGTACTTCTTACTTATGTGGGAATGGGGAGGGAGCAGTATTGGGGGCCTCCTCATTTTTAAAGGGGGATCCCAGATTCTGATAAGCCCCGTCTGAAGATCACCAAAGCCACCGGGTCCAGGGTTGTGAGGAAGAGGCCCTTGTCCTGATAGACATTCCTTGTTTATACAACACAAGACTTTAGAAATAACAAAGGTCTGAATAGCTGACCGACTTCCCAAGTCACCCAAGTAAAGAGCAGGATTCCCTGTAAACTGTAATTCCCTGTCCTCATGGCTGTATGTTTTCATATCATTAAGGGGAGGGCCAACTACACACCCCTTATATAGTACATAGTTAGTCTGGCTGAAAAAAGACAAAAGTCCATCCAGTTCAACCATTAAAAAAAAAAAAGTCATAATCCTACACCCACAGTTGATCCAGAGGAAGGGAAAAAAACCCAGCAAAGAATGATCCAATTTGCTCCTGCAGGGAAAAAAATTCCTTCCTGATCCCCCGAGAGGCAATCAGATATTCCCTGGATCAACTTTACCTGTAAATGTTATATCCAGTTATATTCTGTGTATCCAAGAAAGAATTGAGAACTCTTTTAAAGCAATCCACTAAGCTGGCCAGAACCAACTCTTGAGGGAGTCTATTCCACATTTTCACAGCTCTTACTGTGAAGAAACCTTTCCATGTTTGGAGATTACATTTCTTTTCCTCCAGATGTAAAGAGTGCCCCCTTGTCCTCTGTGATGACCTCAGGGTGAATAGCTCCACACCAAGTAGTGAAGCTACTGTCACTACTGTCAGCTTGTAGGTAAGAATTCGCCATGTGCTCCCCCCTCCCACACTTCACATGATACCACTGCACCCAGGGCAGTCGCCCCTCCCGCCCACCCCTTGTACAGGTCTGGTTTTACTGTAAGTTATATGTTTATTGTGGCAAAGCCCACTAAAAATTGATAGTCATCCATAATAACTCATGTTAGTATGGGAAATAGCGGACACATTAGTTAAATGTAAAGGGGGCCTACGGGATGTCCTCGCTGTTAAAGCACTTTGGCTCTTTAGACATATTCAGGGACATCAAGTATAACCTCTTATCTCTGCCTTGTCTGTACATATGCCATGACAGGCCAATAATTAGTTTACATTAAGCTCTTCTGCAGCCTGCACTGTCACTGCAGACAAGGACTGAGAGCAAAGACGGAATTTGTTCCACATACTTGCTTGATTTACTGTCTTTGCTGCCAAGAGCCATAATTATATATTTATATCTAGGCTGCAGTGCATTGAAGAAATCACTGGAGATCACAAACTGCTAGAAGCAGGTAGTCACTGATTACGGCTTGGCATAGATGGCTTGAATTTCAGCTATTCAGCCTGCAAGAGACAAGGAGAAAATCACTTGCTTCCCTCCTTCATGCTAAACAGCACAGATGGAGGAATCGCATTCAGGCAGCTGTGGCTCTTACAGATGCTGGCATTGCTGGACTTTGACTGCGTGTGATAGGATGCAGTCACTATTCAGGGGATAATTTTCTACCTGACTCCTGACTGCAGTGCTTTCAGGGTCACCCACAGCTCAAATTTTTGCCAATTCTGTGGAAATGGGCCCAAATTCAGATGGTCTATGAGACCCTAAATTTAGTTTCTGTGTGACTCCCTTAAGAGTCGCTGAGTTTTGGGTCCCCCTATTGTTCTGCACAACCAGGCAGCTCCACACTTGCACACTGGAGACAGTAACCAGTCCTTAGGTTTGTTTTTGTAGTTTTATTAAGGGGTATTGAACTTGGATGGGGTTTAGGGAATCATGGGATGCCCAAGGAACTGTGAACTGCGAGGACAATTTCCTTAACCTCCCTAGCGGTATGATTATGTCAGGAATTTTGTACCAAAAGCGGTACCATTTTTTTGCATGGAAATATGTATTTTTTTTATTGTAGGCCTGTAATTTTTAGGAATAACTCCCTGAAATCTGTCCGAACAAGAGTCTAGTAAACATCCCGGGTATGATAAAACTTGAAACACGAAATCATAAATTATAATTTAATAAATAATCATAAAAAATAATAATATAATAATAATAAATTTAATTCAATAATATAATCAAACCAAAAACACTGAAATGTGAAATATAGCGCCAAGTTCGCACATCGCTGAGCAAAGTCGCAAAATCGTTTTCAGTGTCTGATGATGAATTTCCCCCACGAATCATTATCACTCAATTCTGCAAGTGGTTCTGATTTACTATCGCTGTTCTCTAGCCGGTCTAAAACCGCTTTTGACCTAAAGGGACGCTTTTTGGATGCCGTGGACTTTTCTAAGTTTCCAGGCAGAAAGAACAGTAAAAATGCAGGCAGGTCACAGGACAAAGCACTCGGGACAAAATGTATGTGAAATGCTTTGATACAGGAATGTTTTGCTATGAAATACTCGTTTTAAAAAAAATGTAATTTTTTTTAAATTTTCAAATTTGCTGCCGGTTCCGGCGCCTGTACGTCCCGACGTCACAGGGATCGGAACACGGAAGCCAGATGCCTGCATCGGCCGGAGGAGATGGCCAGGGATGCTGCAGGGGACGCATCGTGGGAGCGAAGGACAAGGTAAGCGCTGTAGGGAATCCCTGTGCAACGCCGCATGGTAAGCCTGAGTGTAGCTCGGGGTTACCGCTTTTGGTACTGAAACTTTACCCTGAGCTACACTCGGGAATACCGCCAGGGAGGTTAACAACAATGGACAAGGAAGAAAAATAATCTGTCTCTGAGAGCATTCCTGCTTTCTGGTGTACCTCCTCAAACCCCAGGTGAAACCTCCTCTTCGCCCAGCTGCACTGAGAGTATTCCCTGGGCAAGGGGATCCAGAAGCTGCTAAAGTCAAACACTCCTGGCTGAGGAGCTAGTTGGGTTTTCCGGCTCAGGGGTGTATAGTTACTCACATTTTCCTTCCTGATAGCTTTGTGGGTTGGTGGCTTCTTTCAGGTCTTCGGCTGGGCTGGCTCCTTCCCTGTTGCTCAGGCTGTCTCTCTTAGTGGACAGTGCTACAGTGGAGGTCCCCTTTTCAAGCACCTGCCTGTAGGTAGGCTCCTTTCCTGGGCCCACCTCCCAGGCTCTACACTCCAGACTCTCACTCCATCTTCCGCCTGACACTGACTGACCACCTCCTGCTAATCAAGCTCAATCATATGTGTCCTGACCCCATGCCAAGCCTCTTGGTCAAGATCCCTCACACATGCAGATCAGTCCCTCCTCACCCCCACCTACTGCTCTCTAGAAACGTCTCAAGCTTCTAGAGCAGTGGGAGGTATCAGGGAACTGACCTGCAGAGCCCTCAGCCTTGACCTAAAGTTACTTAGCTGACTCATCCCAAGCTAGCGCATCCCAGGCTGCTATCCAGCCTCTGCCTAAAAACCTATCTAGCGCCTCCTGGCTAACTATAGGGGAGCTATAATTGTTAAGAGCACGGAATAACAAAGGCATCACTGATCTCTCTAGATGTGCATTTTGTTTTTCAGAATTGCACATCTGGAAGAGAGATGAGCAAAACTGGCTGATTTGCTTTGATGAAATTGCGGGGAAATTGGTACATTTTTGGTGATTTTTTTCCTATCTGCATGCATTAGAATTAAGAGAGAAGGTATAATAATGGGAATTTAAGGTTGTTTTTAAGCTTTGAATGCTGAGTGTTTGTTGTGTTTATTCTTAGTGTTTTTTTTTTTATGTAGTTAGCTGTAATATTTTTGGACAATAGGTGCGAGAAAAGAGAGAAATTAACACCTTGAACAAATTAAACAGAATAGAACTTTGTTATCAGTTAAATTACACTGCTCCACAAAAAATGAAAGGAACACTCTGAAAACACATCAGATCTCAATGGGAAAAACATCAAGCTGGATCTCTATACTGATATGGACGGGGTAATGTGTTAGGAATGTAAGGATGTCCCATCGTTTGATGGAACGAAAATTATCAACCTACAGAGGACTGAATTCAAAGACACCCCGAAAATCAAAGTGAAAAAAATTATGCAGCAAGCTAGTCCATTTTGCTGAAATTTCATTGCAGCAACTCAGAATGGACCTCAGCAGTTTGTATGGCCCCCATGTGCTTGTATGTATGCCTGACAATGTCGGGGCAGGCTCCTAATGAGACAACGGATGGTGTCCTGGGGGATTTCCTCCCAGATCTGGACCAGGGTATCACTGAGCTCCTGGACAGTCTGAGGTGCAACCTGGTGGCGTTGGATGCCCGAAACATGATATCCCAGAGATGTTCTATTGGATGTAAGTCATTAAATTGTATCAATTCCTTCATCTTCCAGAAACTGCCTGCATATTCTCGCCACATGAGTCCGGGCATTGTCGTGCACCAGGAGGAACCCACTGCACCAGCGTAGAGTCTGACAATGAGTCCAAGGATTTTATCCCGATACCTAGTGGCAGTCAGGGTGCCATTGTCTGACCTGTAGAGGTCTGTGCGTCCCTCCATGGATATGCCTCCCCAGATCATCACTGACCCACCACCAAAACAGACATGCTGAACGATGTTATGGGCAGCATGATGTTCTCCACAGCTTCTCCAGACCCTTTCACGTCTGTCAGGGTGAATCTGCTCTCATCTGTGAAAAGCACAGGGCACCAGTGGTGGACCTGCCAATTCTGGTGTACAATGGCAAATGCCAATTGAGCTCTATGGTGCCGGGCAGTGAGCACAGAGCCCACTAGAGGACGTCGGGCCGTAAGGCCACCCTCATGAAGTCTGCTTCTAATTGTTTGGTCAGAGACATTCACACCAGTGGCCTGCTGGAGGTCATTTTGTAGGACTCTGGCAGTGCTCATCCTGTTCCTCCTTGCATAAAGGAGCAGATACAAGTCCTGCTGATGGGTTAAAGACCTTTTACAATCCTGTCCAGCTCTCCCAGAGTAACTGCCTGTCTCCTGGAATCTCCTCCATGCTCTTGAGACTGTGCTGGGAGACACAGGAAACCTTCTGGTAATGGCACATATTGATGTGCCATCCTGAAGGAGTTGGACTGCCTGTGCAACCTCTGTAGGGTCCAGGTATTGCCTCATGCTACCAGTAGTGACACTGACCCTAGCCAAATAAAAAAAACTAGAGAAAAACAGTCAGAGGAGTAAGGAAAAAAATGTCAGTGACCTCCACCTGTAAAACCATTCCTGTTTTGGGGGTCATCTCATTATTGCCCATCTAGTGCACCTGTTGTTAATTTTATTAACACAAAGCAACTGAAACTGATTACCAACCCCCTCTGCTACTTAACTGACCAGATCAATATCCCAGGAGTTTCATTGACTTGATGCTTTACTCTGATTAAAAAGTGTTCCTTTAATTTTTTTGAGCTGTGTATATTTGAGTTGAATAAATGGGAAGGTGAATTGATGAGAGTGCCATTGTATTCAGTGATGGGGATGGATCAGGTAGCTTCAGATTGTTTTGCCTTTTGAAATTTTGAAGGGCAAATTCTCGATAAATTTGGTGAAGTCAAAACTGGAAATTTGCAGCCAAACCAAGTTCACTGAATTTTTTCAGCTCATTGCTAGTCTGGGATCACACATAGTAAAAGAATGGGCAGGGCTTTAAAAATATATGCAGGGGCATGTCTAGCAGCTTGTGATCTCAAATGATGGTGTGAGTGCAGAGCAACATAGAAAAGCATAGTAGAGACAGGATTGTATGGCCTAGTACATTATACGCAGGGTGCCCAAATGCTTTTTAAGCATTAAAATTTTGCTTTGCAGTGCTGCAAAGCCTTAAATTGTTTTGTATTTTGACATTTTGCTTTGCAGTTTCTTAAAGAAAGATTAAAGGACAATTTCTCTATAATTTTGTGAACTTGAAATGATCAATTTCGCGGCCAAACCAAGTTTGTTAAACTTCTTTCAGGTTCATTTCCAGTCTGGAGTGACTTCTAATACAGGAATTGGCAGGGCTTAACTAAACGTGTACAAGAGACCTTCTGATTCTAGCAGTTTGTGATCTCCAGTGATGACATGAGCACAGCGCAAGCATAGCAGAGACAGGATTGTCTAGCTTAGTACATGAAATAGTAGAGTAAAGAGTAGTGGTTATTGATTCATACTCTGAATGGTCTAGGGTCATCAGTGGGGTACCCCAAGGTTCAGTGTTGGGACCCTTACGTTTTAATATATTTATAGACGATATAGGGACTGAGATTAAAAATCTCAAGCTCAATAATGGCATGCAATGCCATTCTTGTATTAAAAGAGGTATAGACTCCAGAGAGAGATATATAATTTCCCCCGGTACAAATCATTAGTAATACCTCATCAGGAATATGCAGTTCAGTTTTGGGCACCAATTCACAAAAAGAACATTGGGGAACTGGAGAAAGTACAGGGAAGGGCAACCAAACTGATACGAGGCATGGAGGAGATCAGATATGAGGAAAGATTAGTGGAACTGAATTTATTCTCTATTGAGAAGAGGAGATTAAGGGGGGATATGATCACCATGTATAATACATAAGGGGGGATGTGATCACCATGTATAATACATAAGGGGGATATGATCTCCATGTATAATACATAAGGGGGGATATGATCTCCATGTATAATACATAAGGGGGATATGATCACCATGTATAATACATAAGGGGGGATATGATCTCCATGTATAATACATAAGGGGGATATGATCTCCATGTATAATACATAAGGGGGGATATGATCTCCATGTACAATACATAAGCGGGGATATGATCACCATGTATAATACATAAGGGGGGATATGATCTCCATGTATAATACATAAGGGGGGACATGATCACCATGTATAATACATAAGGGGGATATGATCTCCATGTATAATACATAAGAGGGGATATGATCTCCATGTATAATACATAAGGGGGGATATGATCACCATGTATAATACATAAGGGGGATATGATCACCATGTATAATACATAAGGGGGGATATGATCTCCATGTATAATACATAAGGGGGGTATGATCTCCATGTATAATACATAAGGGGGGGGGTATGGTCTCCATGTATAATACATAAGGGGGGATATGATCTCCATGTATAATACATAAGGGGATATGATCTCCATGTATAATACATAAGGGGGGATATGATCTCCATGTACAATACATAAGGGGGGATATGATCACCATGTATAATACATAGGGGGGGGATATGATCTCCATGTATAATACATAAGGGGGGACATGATCACCATGTATAATACATAAGGGGGATATGATCTCCATGTACAATACGTAAGGGGGGATATGATCTCCATGTATAATACATAAGGGGGGATATAATCTCCATGTATAATACATAAGAGGGGATATGATCTCCATGTATAATACATAAGGGGGATATGATCACCATGTATAATACATAAGGGGGATATGATCACCATGTATAATACATAAGGGGGGATATGATCTCCATGTATAATACATAAGGGGGTATGATCTCCATGTATAATACATAAGGGGGGGATATGATCTCCATGTATAATACATAAGGGGGGATATGATCTCCATGTATAATACATAAGGGGGGATATGATCTCCATGTATAATACATAAGGGGGGGATATGATCTCCATGTATAATACATAAGGGGGGATATGATCTCCATGTATAAATACATAAGGGGGATATGATATCCATGTATAATACATAAGGGGGGATATTATCTCCATGTATAATACATAAGGGGGATTTTATCTCCATGTATAATACATAAGGGGGGATATGATCTCCATGTATAATACATAAGGGGGGGGTATGGTCTCCATGTATAATACATAAGGGGGGATATGATCTCCATGTATAATACATAAGGGGATATGATCTCCATGTATAATACATAAGGGGGGATATGATCTCCATGTACAATACATAAGGGGGGATATGATCACCATGTATAATACATAGGGGGGGATATGATCTCCATGTATAATACATAAGGGGGGACATGATCACCATGTATAATACATAAGGGGGATATGATCTCCATGTACAATACGTAAGGGGGGATATGATCTCCATGTATAATACATAAGGGGGGATATAATCTCCATGTATAATACATAAGAGGGGATATGATCTCCATGTATAATACATAAGGGGGATATGATCACCATGTATAATACATAAGGGGGATATGATCACCATGTATAATACATAAGGGGGGATATGATCTCCATGTATAATACATAAGGGGGTATGATCTCCATGTATAATACATAAGGGGGGGATATGATCTCCATGTATAATACATAAGGGGGGATATGATCTCCATGTATAATACATAAGGGGGGATATGATCTCCATGTATAATACATAAGGGGGGGATATGATCTCCATGTATAATACATAAGGGGGGATATGATCTCCATGTATAAATACATAAGGGGGATATGATATCCATGTATAATACATAAGGGGGGATATTATCTCCATGTATAATACATAAGGGGGGTTTTATCTCCATGTATAATACATAAGGGGGGATATGATCTCCATGTATAATACATAAGGGGGGATATGATCTCCATGTATAATACATAAGGGGGGATATGATCTCCATGTATAATACATAAGGGGGGTATGATAACCATGTATAATACATAAGGGGGATATGATCTCCATGTATAATACATAAGGGGGGATATGATCTCCATGTATAAATACATAAGGGGGGTATGATCACCATGTATAATACATAAGGGGGATATGATCTCCATGTATAATACATAAGGGGGGATATGATCTCCATGTATAATACATAAGGGGGGATATTATCACCATGTATAATACATAAGGGGGATATGATCTCCATGTATAATACATACGGGGGATTTGATCTCCATGTATAATACATAAGGGGGGATATGATCTCCATGTATAATACATAAGGGGGGATATGATCTCCATGTATAATACATAAGGGGGGGATATGATCTCCATGTATAATACATAAGGGGGGGATATAATCTCCATGTATAATACATAAGGGGGGATATGATCTCCATGTATAATACATAAGGGGGATATGATCTCCATGTATAATACATAAGGGGGGGTATGATCACCATGTATAATACATAAGGGGGGATATGATCTCCATGTATAATACATAAGGGGGGATATGATCTCCATGTATAATACATAAGGGGGGATATGATCTCCATGTATAATACATAAGGGGGATATGATCTCCATGTATAATACATAAGGGGGGATATGATCTCCATATATAATACATAAGGGGGGGATATGATCTCCATGTATAATACATAAGGGGGATATGATCTCCATGTATAATACATAAGGGGGATATGATCTCCATGTATAATACATAAGGGGGGATATGATCTCCATGTATAATACATAAGGGGGATATGATCTCCATGTATAATACATAAGGGGGGATATGATCTCCATGTATAATACATAAGGGGGGATATGATCTCCATGTATAAATACATCAGTGGTTCATATAGTGAACTTGGTGTAGAGTTATTCACCCTGAGGTCATCACAGAGGACAAGGGGGCACTCTTTACGTCTAGAGGAAAAGAAATGTAATCACCAAACACGGAAAGGTTTCTTCACAGTGAGAGCTGTGAAAATGTGGAATAGACTCCCTCAAGAGTTGGTTCTGGCCAGCTCAGTGGATTGCTGTAGGAAAGTCCTGGATTCTTTCTTGGATACACAGAATATAACTGCATACTAACATTTATAGGTAAAGTTGATCCAGGGAATATCCGATTGCCTCTCGGGGGATCAGGAAGGAATGTTTTTCCCAGCAGGAGCAAATTGGATCATGCTTTGCTGGGTTTTTTTGCCTTCCTCTGGATCAACTGTGGGTGTAGGAATATAACTTTTTTTTTCTATGGTTGAACTGGATGGACTTTTGTCTTTTTTCAGACAGACTAACTATGTAACTATGTACATTACGATTGACTAAGAACTATATTCATTTTTCTGACTTTCTCTAGGCCTTGACCTGGAAGAGGTATGCATACCAGGATGTCTGAGTTCATGATTGTTTCGGGTTAGCACTGAAACAAAAAATAAAAAATATACGCAAGCTTTTTCTTCCATTCTTGGTGGAGTCTGTTAATAATGACTTCAATCATGCCACCCTCTTCTCTTCTCTTCTCTCCTCCAGGTTTTTTTGTACTTTTTAATTATTTCAGGATTTCGGAGCTGTTATTTTAAAAGGAGCGATCATCCATCTATTTTTAAAATATTCCACGTTCCCTTTTCGCCGAACGGTGGGTGATCTTTGCACTCCACTGATTAGCACCTAAGGGGTTAACAGGCAGTTTTACGTTGCCTCTCGCAAAAGGCGAAAAGCGGAGGTAATTTTTTCCTAAGGAAAGCAATGCATTTCGAATCTCCTGTGATGAATATGGCCCAGAATAGAGTATTTATTGATGCTATTACTCGCTCAGGTTTTTGCACAGGAGGCTTGTATGCAAATTCAGGTGATTAGGAATTTGGCTCTTGGTTAACAAGGTTCCTGGGAAAGAGGGGAAAAAAACTATTATTTTAAAACTAGAGGCCTTGCCTCTCACTCAAGATTGATTCTGATTTCGCAGATCTATTACCAAGTGGAATAATGATCTCTGCAAATGCAAAACTGCCCAGCTGACAGTAAGACACATTAGTAAAAAATGAATTTAATATGTATATTTTTTTTTTTTGTTAGATCAGAATGTTATAATGTTCTCCACACACTGTGTTAACACATACAAGAGTCCTGTAACAGTAAGTTTTTTTTTTGGAGTGTTAAAGTGGGCCAAGCTTTAGTTAGCATGGCCCCTTTTAAATTGAATTGGTTGTGTTTGATGGTGGTACTAACCACCAATGGAGAATCTTTTTTTTTTTTTTGGAGGAGGGGGGAATGTGGCTTAGCCACCTATTTTTTCCACCCACCAACCTGTAAACTAGGCTTCACAATGTTGTAGACTGATCACTAGGTGAGAGGGCAAGTGTTTTCTCCTGCCTGCAGCAGACCAGTATCATCCCAGTGAGGGCAAAGTCACTTGTTTTGAGCACAAACATTGCTTTTTAATAATAATAGGTGGAGATTTTTGAAAGATTATACATTTGCTGTATATTGTGACATATTAGAAATGTATTCATGCAGACTTGTAGGGTTACTCAAAGGTCCATTCTCAGATCTTAACCTCCCTGGCGGTATTCCCGAGTTTAGCTCGGGGTAAAGTTTCAGTACCACAAGTGGTAACCCCGAGCTACACTCGGGAATACACTGCAGCGTTGCTCTGGGATCCCTCGATCACTTACCTTGTCCTGCGCTCTCGCGATGTCCCTCCTGCAGTGTCCCCGGCAATGTAATCCGGCGGATGCCGGCATCTGTCTTCTGGGTTCTGTCCCCTGCGAGCGTCGGAACGTACGAGGGACGGAACGGCAGGAAATTTGAAAATGACAAAAAGTGACATTCGCTAAAATCACATAGTATAACATTCCTGTATCAAACCATTTCACATACATTTTGTCCCGAGTGCTTTGTCCTGTGCCCTGCCTGCATTTTTACTGTTCTTTCTGCCTGGAAACTGAGAAACGTCCATGGCGTCCAAAAAGCGTCCCTTTAGGTCAAAAGCGGATTTAGACCGGCTAGAGAACAGCGATAGTAAATCAGAACCACTTGCAGAATTGAGTGATAATGATTTGTGGGGGAAATTCCTCATCAGACACTGAAAACGATTTTGCGACTGAGCTCAGCGATGTGCGAACTTGGCGCAATATTTCAAATTTCAGTGTTTTTGGTTTGATTATATTATTGAATTCAATGTATTATTATTATATTATTATTTTTTATGATTATTTATTAAATTATAATTTATAATTTCGTGTTTCAAGTTTTAGCCTACCCGGGATGTTTACTAGACTCTTGTTCGGACAGATTTCAGTGAGTTATTCCTAAAAATTACAGGCCTACAATAAAAAAAATACATATTTCCATGCAAAAAAATGTACTGCTTTCAGCACAGAAATATGGACATAATCAGACTGCTAGGGAGGTTAAAGTGGTTGTAAAGGCTGAAGGTTTTTTATCTTCATGCATTATATGCATGAAGGTAAAAAAACCTGTTTGCAGCATACCCCCCAGGCCTCTCAATGCTTACCTCATCGCGATCCAGCGATGTGAATGACATCCTTGGCTGCCCCGGGTCTCTCCTCATTGCCTGAGATAGCAAGCAGGAATCATTGGCTCCCGCTGCTGTCAATCACAGACAGTCAGCCAATGAGGAGAGAGAGGGGGCACGGTCAAGCCATGGCTCCATGTGTGAATGGACACACGGAGCAGCGGGTGCCCCCATAGCAAGCTGCTTGCTGTGGGGGCACCCAACAGACAGGAGGAGCCAGGAGAGCCTGCAGAGGACCCGAAAGGAGGAGGATTCAGGCTGCTCTGTGCAAAACCAGTGCACACAGTAGGTAAGTATAGATCAGGGGCGGACTGACCATTTGTAAACTGCCCGAGGGCCCCGGGGTAAGAAGGGGGGCCCATGAGATGCCCCTGGTACCTTTTTCATAGGCCTTTTTGAGTTTGGTCAAGGACACAGGGGCCCCATGATCCTCTATTGCCCGGGGGGCCCCATGAGTTCGTTGTTTTAGACTGATCACTGGGTGAGAGGGAACTGAGGAAATGTTTTCTCCCACCTGCAGTAGACTGATATCATCCCAGTAAGGGCAAAGTCACTTGTCTTGAGCCCAAGCATTGCTTTTTATTAATAATAATAATAGGTAAAGATCTTTTGAAAAATTTTACATCTACTGTATATTGTGACATATAATTAAAGCGGAGTTCCACTCACTCTGTAAAAAAAAAAGTCAGCAGCTACAAACACAGGCACTCACTTACAGGGGCAGACTGACAACTCATGGGGCCCCCGGGCAATAGGGGATCATGGGACCCCTGTGTCCTTGCCCAAGCTCAAAAAAGCCTATGAAAAAGGTACCAGGGGCATCTCATGGGGCCCCCTACTGACCCCGGCCCTCGGGCAGTGCCCGAGTTTCCAAATGGTAAGTCCGCCCCTGCTCACTTGTCTCTCGATCCCGCGTTGCCCCCGCCGCAGCCCATTTCACCGGCCATCCTTTATTCCAGGTGTTGGCATCTTCAGTGTGGGCACCCAGCTGTGACAGCTTGTGGCTTCAGAGCTGGGTGCCCACTGCGCATGCGCGAGTAGCGCTGCGTTTCCTGAATGGCCCCATCGTCTTCTGGGACCTGTCACGTGTCCCACAAGACTTCGGGGAGGGAGGGTAGGAGGACAACTTCCATTTTCGATCGCCTAGGCAATCGCAGTGGAAGTGGGATTAGCGGAAGTACCCATTCCCCTCCCCTGCCCCCCAAAGGTGCCAATCCTTAATGGGGAGCGGGGGACCAATCTTTAAAGCAGAACTTCCCCTTTTGGGTGGAACTCCGCTTTAATATATTTATTCAGATTTTTAGGGTTACTCAAATGTCCATTCTAAGATCTTAAGTTCTGGGCTAAGTCCTGGAGCTCAGAGGCTTTCTAGAGATTTGACTGACTGTCCTCTGTATTGGGTATCTGGAAGCCAACTTGGAGGAGCCAGTGTCTGACTGTACATTGAATGAACAAAGTTTGGTCTGAACCAGGAGTTCACCCCTATGCAGGACCAGCTTGGACTGTTTCTTGGTGTCCTGCTCTCACGCATTGTCTACTGCTGCGTCTACTAGTTGAGCCTATCCCCCTTACAAGATATATATATTAAGCAACAATATTTCCTCAGTATGTATGTGGGTTTGTTCCTGTCTTAATAATGCTACATGATGATTGTGCTTTCTTGTCTTCTTTCTATCGGGGTCTGGCTTTTGATGATGATTTGGCTTGGGGACTGCTTGTCTTTGAAACAATCACTGCTACATAAAAGGAGAAGTAGGGCCAAAGCTCTGTAGTGTACATTTAAATCTTGGATGGTGTATGTAGGGGTTAGTATTCTCGAGTAGCCCCTAAGGTGCAAGTGCATGGGACGTACTCTTATCAATTGACATTAGTCAGCATAAAAATTTTAGCATGCAGTTCACACTGCTCTTTTTTCAGGAGGGATTCAAGGCAACAGGTAAATATTTTAGGTATTATTATTACTATACAGGATTTATATGGCGTCAACAGTTTGCTCAGAGCTTTACAATATAACGGGAGACAATACAGCAACAATACAGTTCAATACAAGAGGGTTAGGAGGGTCCTGCTCCTTGGAGCTTACAATCTAAGAGGGAGGGGCTAGTGGTACAAAAGGTAATAACTGTGGGGGATGGACTGGTAGGAGGAATAGAAGATTCCGTTATTAGCTGAGGGCAGGATAGGCTTCCCTGAAGAGATAGGTTATCAGAGATCGCCTAAAAGTGGGCAGAGTAGGCGATAGTCTGATAAATTGGGGTAGAGAGTTCCAGAGGATGGGGGAGGCTCTGGAGAAGTCCTGGAGACGAGCATGGGAGGAGGAGACAAGGGAGCTAGAGAGCACCCACATGGAAGAAAAATATATTTGAAATGCTACAATTTTTGCTATATTCAATATATTTAAAAATATATTTCAATAAATATATATATATACAATGTATGTTGAAAAGCATTTTACAATATATTGGGACACAATACAGCAACAATACAGTTCAATACAAGAGGGTTAGGAGGGCCCAGCTCCTTGGAGCTTACAATCTAAGAGTGAGGGGCTGGTGGTAAAAAAGGTAATAACTGTGGGGGATGGACTGGTAGGAGGAATAGAAGATTCCGTTATTAGCTGAAGGCAGGATAGGCTTCCCTGAAGAGATAGGTTTACAGAGATCGCCTAAAGGTGGGCAGAGTAGGCGATAGTCTGATAAATTGGGGTAGAGTTTTCCAGAGGATGGGGAGGCTCTGGAGAAGTCCTGGAGACGAGCATGGGAGGAGGAGACAAGGGAGCTAGAGAGCACCCACATGGAAGAAAAATATATTTGAAATACTACAATTTTTGCTATATTCAATATATTTCAAAATATATTTCAATAAATATATATATATACAATGTATGTTGAAAAGCGTTTTACAATATATTGGGACACAATACAGCAAAAATACAGTTCAATACAAGAGGGTTAGGAGGGCCCTGCTCCTTGGAGCTTACAATCTAAGAGGGAGGGGCTGGTGGTAAAAAAGGTAATAACTGTGAGGGATGGACTGGTTGGAAGAGTAGAAGATTCCATTATTAGCTGAAGGCAGGATAGGCTTCCCTGAAGAGATAGGTTTACAGAGATCGCCTAAAAGTGGGCAGAGTAGGCGATAGTCTGATAAAATGGGGTAGAGTTTTCCAGAGGATGGGGGAGGCTCTGGAGAAGTCCTGGAGACGAGCATGGGAGGAGGAGACAAGAGAGCTAGAGAGCACCCACGTGAGAGTTCCAGAGGATGGGGGAGGCTCTGAAGAAGTCCTGGAGATGAGCATGGGAGGAGGAGACAAGGGAGCTAGAGAGCACCCACATGAGAGTTCCAGAGGATGGAGGAAGCTCAAGGTAACAGCTTAGGCACAATTAACATTTCTAGATGTTCTCCATAAGATATCAAATCTTCACATTTTGTGCATTTTCGTCCCCTTTAAGTCAGGTGTATGTGCGTACATATTAAAAAATGTAAAAAGCTAATAATTTCCCATTTAAATGTGTATAACTCCATTAATTTGCTCGGATGTAGCCCGCAGGGGTACAGTCCATTGTTCTCCTCTGTTATCCTTCCTAAGTGAGTCAATGGCAAGTATTGTGACTTCTTTTTTCTCCTTTTATATTCCGTGTCCTAGCAGCAACATAGAATATATTGTGGCAATATTACCCGACTCATAATGAGCAGAGTATGCTGATATATGCCTCGCAGGGTTTTTTTTTTTCCTCTGTAATTATATCGGGAAAACATTAAGCAAGGATAGTCACTTTTTCATAACCAGTCTGACAGTCTATTATCACTTAATGACCGCTATAATTAATGAACACATTTGTTAAGTGAATTGGCTTGAGGTCAATCTCATTAATTAGCTTAAGGGACAATTTGAGAGGCGAAATTGCGTTTTGTGCGTAAAATAAACATGTATGATTAAACATATTTAAACAGTGGGAGCTAGCGAGGCTTTCTGGCAAAATCAGCATTTTACTGGGCGATGCGGATGAAGGCGGTGCGGACCGACAGTAATTAAAATTTTATAACGGTGATAAAACTAATTTTGGTAGAAGCCCAATAGAGCTTCATCCAAACAGTCGTCTTTGCTCTGCAGTGTACAAAGTGCTCCTACACAGCGAGATAGAATCTGTCTACCTCAAAGCCATAGAGCTTGGCAACGGGAAACATACCATCTTGATCTGTCCTTCACCCGGGTGGCTGGGGAAGTCGGAGGAGGACTTTGCTTGAGGGAACTCCATTGCTATGCAGTCAAAGAGTTCTCCACTTTAAGTCATTAGTGCTTTTAAAGAACAAACTCAACCAAAGATGGACATACCTTGTCGTAGATTTACATGTTCTTATACCTCCCAGCTTTCTGAGAGACACCTTTCAGCAAACAATTTGTAGGCATAAGGGCGTTCCACTCTTCAAAAATTGCATAAGAAGCCTTGTATTGTTACCAATTTAAACTCCAGCCCCTAATCACTTTTTTCTATTGTTACCAATTTAAGCTCCAGCCCTTAATAAATAAAAAATGTAAAAAAAAAAACTGATTAGGGGCTGGAGTTTAAATTGGTAACAATACAAGGCTTCTTATACAATTTTTGAAGAGTGGAATACCTTTATGCCTACAAATTGTTTACTAAAAGGTGTCTCTCAGAAAGTTGGGAGGTATAATATATTTTTCTTCCATGTGGGTCATAGTAAATAAGAAATTAAAAAAAACTGATTGTGACCCACATGGAAGAAAAATATATTATACCTCCCACCTTTCTGAGAGACACCTTTTAGCAAACAATTTGTAGGCATAAAGGTTATTCCACTCTTCAAAAATTGCATAAGAAGCCTTGTATTGTTACCAATTTAAACTCCAGCCCTTTATAAATAAGAAATTAAAAATAAAAACTGATTAGAGGCTGGAGTTTAAATTGGTAACAATAAAAAAAACGTGATTAAGGGCTGGAGTTTAAATTGGTAACAATACAAGGCTTCTTATGAAATTTTTGAAGAGTGGAATAACCTTTATGCCTACAAATTTTTTGCTAAAAGGTGTCTCTCAGAAAGGTGGGAGGTATGATATATTTTTCTTCCATGTGGGTCATAGTAAATAAGAAATTAAAAAAAAACTGATTGTGACCCACATGGAAGAAAAATATATTATACCTCCCCCCTTTCTGAGAGACACCTTTTAGCAAACAATTTGTAGGCATAAAGGTATTCCACTCTTCAAAAATTGTATAAGAAGCCTTGTATTGTTACCAATTTAAACTCCAGCCCCTAATCATTTATTTTTTTTAATTTCTTATTTACTATGACCCACATGGAAGAAAAATATATTATACCTCCCACCTATCTGAGAGATACCTTTTAGCAAACAATTTGTAGGCATAAGGGCGTTCCACTCTTCAAAAATTGTATAAGAAGCCTTGTATTGTTACCAATTTAAGCCCCAGCCCTTAATAAATAAGAAATTTTTAAAAAAATGATTAGAGGCTGGAGTTTAAATTTGTAACAATAAAAAAAACGTGATTAAGGGCTGGAGTTTAAATTGGTAACAATACAGGGCTTCTTATGAAATTTTTGAAGAGTGGAATAACCTTTATGCCTACAAATTTTTTGCTAAAAGGTGTCTCTCAGAAAGTTGGGAGGTATAATATATTTTTCTTCCATGTGGGTCATAGTAAATAAGAAATTAAAAAAAAAACTGATTGTGACCCACATGGAAGAAAAATATATTATACCTCCCCCCTTTCTGAGAGAGACCTTTTAGCAAACAATTTGTAGGCATAAGGGCATTCCACTCTTCAAAAATTGCATAAAAAGCCTTGTATTGTTACCAATGTAAACTCCAGCCCCTAATCATTTATTTTTTTAAATGTCTTATTTACTATGACCCACATGGAAGAAAAATATATTATACCTCCCACCTTTCTGAGGGACACCTTTTAACAAACAATTTGTAGGCATAAGGGCGTTCCACTCTTCAAAAGTTGAATAAGAAGCCTTGTATTGTTACCTTGTATTGTTACCAATTGTATTTAATAAATAAAAAAATTAAAAAAAAAAAAAAAGATTAGAGGCTGGAGTTTAAATTGGTAACAATACAAGGCTTCTTATACAACTTTTGAAGAGTGGAACGCCCTTATGCCTACAAATTGTTTGTTAAAAGGTGTCCCTCAGAAAGATGGGAGGGATAATATATTTTTCGTATTGTTACCAATTTAAACTCCAGCCCCTAATCAGTTTTTTTTTAATTTCTTATTTACTATGACCCACATGGAAGAAAAATACATTTTAAATATATTTTAAAAATATTCTTCCCAAATATATTGACATACTACAATTTTGGCCATATTCAATATATTAAAAAAATATATCTGCTCACTTTTAGGCGATCTCTGAAAACCTATCTCTTCAGGGAAGCCTATCCTGCCCTCAGCTAATAAGGGAATCTTCTACTCTTCCTACCAGTCCATCCCCCACAGTTACTACCTGTTGTACCAATAGCCCAGCAATGGGCAAACTACGGCCCGGCGGACCTTTTAATCCGGCCCGCGGAGAATGTGAGGGGAGCTAGGCTCCTCTCACAGTCCGCCCTGAAGACCGGTGTAGCATGAAAATCTGTCTCCTATGAGGATGTCCCCCTCGACGTATCTGCACATGTGCCGGAGATCGCCGATCGGCTGCTAATGCCTGAAACTGGCACATGCACAGATACGTCGAGGGGGACAGATCCTCATAGGAGACAGATTTTCATGCTACACCGGAACGGCGCGGGAACACGGCGAGAGGAACGTGCGGAGCAAAGGTAAGTGAATTGACACAGGGGGGACTTGGGGACTTAATATGGGGGATGAATTAATATGGGGAATGAATTACTATAGGGGGGATGAATTACTATATGGGGGATGAATTACTATAGGGGGGATGAATTACTATATGGGGGATGAATTACTCTATGGGGGATTAATTACTCTATGGGGGATGAATTACTATATGGGGGATTAATTACTCTATGGGGGATGAATTACTATGGGGGATGAATTACTATGGGGGATGAATTACTATATGGGGGATGAATTACTATGGGGGATGAATTACTATATGGGGGATGAATTACTATGGGGGATGAATTACTATATGGGGGATTAATTACTATGCTTACTATGGGGGAATATTACTATAATTACTATGGATGACACATACACATCATTCATCTACTCTTGGTCCAGCCCCCGGGTCCAATATATGAACCCATTGCGGCCCTCAAGTCAAAAAGTTTGCCCACCCCTGCAATAGCCCCTCCCTCCTAGATTGTAAGCTCCAAGGATCAGGGCCCTCCTATCCCTCTTGTATTGAACTGTATTGTTACTGTATTGTCTCCCGTTATATATAAGCGCTGAGCAAACTGTTGGCGCTATATAAATCCTAAAAAACAAAATAACAGGGCAAATCAACCCCCTAATTCAGACAATGCCTTAAATAAAATGTAGAAATCAATAGAAATAGGATTTTCAAATTAATTGATTAAAGTGACTTTCCAAAAAATATCATACATATTATAGTGTCCAAATTAAAAATATCATTCATATTATAGTGTCCAAAAAAAATAGAAAAAAAATCCTTTCTCCCCAGTAGGTTGTGAAAAAATAAATATCCAGATGAAATAATGCTTCCACCAATCACCAGTGAAAAACCAACATCAACCGCACTCACCAGACGATGGTGAGTAATGCACCTTTTAGGCTGTTATGGGCTCCTAGACCCCCTTTATAAGCTTTCAGGGCTCCTTCCCACCATATAGTATTTTCTTCCACTCGCTCCTGCCTTCTCCTCTCACCAAACTCCACAGCAGTGCAAGGGAAAGAAGTATATAATAGTGTAATACTGCTAGTAAAAAGTGCAATATTTGGTAAAAATTGCCAGACCACTCACATTTGTTAGGATGAATAAAAGCATCTCTTATTGCCTCCATAGGCTTAAATGAGTTCCACAAATTCCACTCCTCATACCAGAGACCTCACAGCCTGGTTGTAGCAAGGGATGACAGGATACAGCTCCAAAGATGGCCGCTTGGAACGCACCGCTCAGCGTGCGTTCCACTCACCGGAAGTGGCGCCTATATAAATCCTGTATAATAATAATAATATATAAATTTGTAAATGCATTCCAAAAATGTAAATTCAATGTATTTTTAAAGACATACAGTATATTTGAAAATGTATTTTTGAAAATATTTTTCATATATTTTGTAATATATAAAAAAAGCATTTCAACATATAGTATATATATATACACGTGTATATATATATTGAAATATATTGTGAAGTAATGTTGAATACGGCCAAAATTGTAGCATTTCAAATATATGTCAATATATTTGGGAGGAATATTTCAAAAATATATTTAAAATATATTTTTCTTCCATGTGGGGAGTTCCCCTCCATATATAGTTATTAATATATTTACCTTGCTCCCAACATCTGCACCTTCATCTGCACGGCAGCTAGTTGAGGGTGATGCCACCGTCCTTACAGAGAGATCCATTGGAATATTGATGTAGCTCTATTATCTAAAGAGCCTCTGGATTTGTTGGAGTCCCCATGCCCTGCCTAGTGATGGCCTGCCTGTACCTTGACCCTGGCAGCACCAACACACCTAGAACAGTCAAAATGGGCTTTATTAAACAAGCAAATGCTTGGTAAAGGAAATTCGGGTTAAGCAATTCTAAATAGGCAGTGGTAGAGCAGTCTAAACTATTCACATAGGCAATATCAGACCAAAGCACCCAAGAAAAAAGACTTGTGTATTAAAGTGTTACTAAACCCACAACAGTACAATCAGTCTGTAGATGCAGTAAAGCATGCTTGTTATACTCACTGTGGAATCTAAGGGGTTAATCCTCTGCATTGTGTAAAATGGCTTTTTGATCCTGTCTTCTGTGATCCTCCCCTTCTTCCACAATCCCCAATCTATCTGCCATAGTACAGAGCAGCAGGGGAAAGTCGGCACATGCTCTGTCTGGTGTGTATTGCTGAAGAGCTTTTTTTTGGCAGGGTGCATGTGATTGGCACAGGGACAATCAGCACTGTCCAGACAGAGGGTCAGGGGTCATGTAGCCTCATAGAACAGTCAGAGGAGAATGAAAACTCCTCCTACAAGCTTTAACCAGTGCTCGACTGGACACTGCTAGAAGTCACAAGACTGTTATATACTGCTGATGAGAAAAAGTATTTAGCAGTTTATATTTACTAAAATAATTGCATTTCCATGTTCTTTGTACCATGGAAGACCGGGTATAGTGAATGCAGGGTCCTGGGTTTAGTAACATTTTAAGTGATCTATCTACGAATCTCAATCCTTGACTAGCCACTGGCAAGTAAAGAATTAACTATAGCCTTACTGGTGTTGGGGGCCTTCACCTCTTTCTTGGTGATCCTTTTTTTGTGGCTTAGCCCTTTATTGCTCTGCTACTGAAGTTCTCTCTGCCAACAGTCCCTCTGCAGCTTGGCTTTTCCCATAGTAGTACATGGCCCTCTCAAAGCAGTAGCAGCCGCATGGTTCAGCAGCTTCCTGCACACAGCACAGCATGAGGCCCTGGGCTCTATAGCATATAGCCCAAGCATGGCATTCAGCAGCTGTCTCTCAAGGTGGTCTCCTGGCAATCAGAAGTAGCAGACTCCTCAAGAACAAGGCCTGGTGGTCTCTTCCTGTGGTGCAGCACAGGATCAGTAGCGGACCTCATGTGCTGCTAATTCTCAGAAGCACAACAGCAAGGGGCTCTCTCACAGCAGCTCCTGCCTGGACTGACAGCAGACACAGTCCTGGGTTTCCCTGGGGCCTAGCAGAATCCCCAAACATATGGTTCCAGCCAGGGGCGGACTGACAACTCATGGGGCTCCCGGGCAATAGGGGATCACGGGACCCCTGTGTCCTTGCCCAAACTCAAAAAAGTCTCTGAAAAAGGTACCGGGGCATCTCATGGGGTCCCCTACTGACCCCGGGCCCTCGGGCAGTGCCCGAGTTTCCAAATGGTCAGTCCGCCCCTGGTTCCAGCCCACAGTCCTGCTCTCTGCTGCAAGTCTATGCTCGTCCTGCTCAGCAGCTCTCCCTTGGATCCAAGGTAGCACAAGAAGACCACTACCCCTCTTTTCCTGGGCCCTCCCTGACTGTCTCATTGCTGCCTCCATGCTCTGGCATGGTGGCAGTCAATCCAAGTCCTCCTTCCAGCATCTTTCCTTTGAGCTGGCCATCACTTAAGATAGGGAGAAACTAGCTGTACGGCCAAGGAGGAAAGTTGTACACTAAGTAGCCCAAGGCTCACCAAAAGATGCTACTGCATAGTTCCCGGGTTCCGAGGCACTGTCCCTGATTTGGAACAAAGTCCCTCTTTCCCTCTTTCCTCTTCATTTGTCCCTCATCTTGGTCTGATTATTATAGTTGTATACAAAATGCACTATTTATCCTTCAAAATGTGTTTATCAGAGATAAACATTTCATCCAAATTCTGAATTGTTGCAATTGTTGTAAATTTCAAAATTCAATATAAAGGAATAGTATTGGTAAAATAAAAACATTTGTGGGTTTAGCTAATTTTTTTTGGTTTAATTCTCCTTTACTTTGACCTATGCCTACATACTTTTGCTAATAGGTGTCCCTCGCTCCCATCTCAAAAAGGTGGAAGGTATGCTACTTCAGTGCGGTTGGGCTCCTAGGCATTCCTTGGGGGTCTTGCTGGAAGGAGTTGACTTCAAGGACTTGAATGGATATGTGTATCCATCACAGCACAGGTAGCATTTTGAACAATGCATGCCATGCTTATTTTGGGTATTATAGCAAAAAGTGATGTGAATGTTTAGCCTTCTAAGTTTAGTAAGCCACTTGGAAGTGAGCTAATTAAAGTGGAACTGCACTGCATCTGAGCACCACAAACCAAAAATGCTCTGCTCTCTTCTGGTTCTCCTCCTACCTATCGCAGCACTCCTTCAGCGTTACCTATAACTCTGGCTCCTCCTCTTCACTCCCTCTTTCTGTAGGGGTCCTTCAAGGTTCCGTCCTTGGACCCCTTCTCTTCTCCATCTACACCTTCTCCCTTGGTCACTTGATAAACTCCCATGGCTTTAAGTACCATCTCTATGCTGATGACACACAAATCTATCTTTCTATTCCTCACCTCACCCCTTCAGTCTCCTCTCGCATTACTAACCTACTAAGTGACATATCGGCATGGATGTCACTCCACTTCCTCAATCTCAATCTTTCCAAAACTGAGCTCTTAGTATTCCCCCCAGCCCATGCCCACTCCCCCGACTTCTCCATTAAGACCAATAATACAATCATCAGTCCCTCCCCTCATGCCAGGGTACTAGGTGTAATCCTAGACTCCCATCTGTCCTTTCAGCCCCAAATCCAATCACTGCCCAAATCTTGTAGACTTCACCACCACAACATCTCTAAGATACGTCCGTTCTTAACCTCAGAAACTACTAAGCAACTTATTCACTCCCTTGTTATATCTCGCCTTGACTGTTGTGGCCTACCTCATCGCAGGCTATCCCCTCTTCAGTCTATCATGAATGCTGCTACCAGACTCATCCACTTTACTAACCGTTCTATATCTGCCTTCCCTCTCTGCCAATTCCTCCACTGGCTTCCCATTGCCCAACATATAAAGCCATATATAACTCTGCTCCTCGCACGACCCCCTGCTCTCTAGCTCCCTGGTCTCCTCATCACATGCTCATCTCCAGGACTTCTCCAGAGCTTCCCCCATCCTCTGGAACTCTCTACCCCAGTTTATCAGACTATCGCCCACTCTGCCCACTTTTAGGCGATCTCTGAAAACCTATCTCTTCAGGGAAGCCTATCCTGCCCTCAGCTAATAAGGGAATCTTCTACTCCTCCTACCAGTCCATCCCCCACAGTTATTACTTTTTGTACCACAAGCCCCTCCCTCTCAGATTGTAAGCTCCAAGGACCAGGCCCTCCTAACCCTCTTGTATTGAACTGTATTGTTGCTGTATTGTCTCCCGTTATATTGTAAAGCGCTGAGAAAACTGTTGGCGCTATAAATCCTGTATAATTATAGTAATAACTTCAATGATTCTAGGTAGGAGGCAAATGCTACTGTAGGCAACTGCATTGAGCACAGAAGGTCAACGGTAAAAGGTGAATCACAGATACCATCAATGGTTCTACATTTGTTCATTTGAGTCATCAAAGCCAGCTAATGCAGTACCTGTAGCAGCATTCATGATACACTGAAGAGGGGATAGCCTGCGATGAGGAGAGAGTTACAATAGTCAAGGCGAGAGATAACAAGGGAGGGAAGAAGTTGCTTAGTAGTTTCCGAGGTTAAGAACGGGCGTATCTTGGAGATGTTGCGGAGGTGAAGTCTTCACGTTGTCACCACTACTACACTGAATGCCTCTACCTTCTGCCTTCCCTGCTGCACAGTGAACAAAGCGGGTCGCTGGCTCCTTATGAGTGCCATTGACAGGTTTATCATGGTTACACGATAGTTTATGTTTTTTGGGTTTATTTTCGAGATGTGCAAAGAGAGGTCATACAAACACTTGCAGGTAAAATCAAACCATATGTAACATTTAATTAAATAATGACATAAAGATAACAAATGCAATAATAGATTGTAAGCTCTCCTATCCCTCTTGTATTGAACTGTATTGTTGCTGTATTGTCTCCCGTTATATTGTAAAGCGCTGAGCAAACTGTTGGCGCCATATAAATCCTGTATAATAATAATCATGGAACAACGTAACAAGGAAATTAGCTATAGAACCATTCTGAACATGTACAGTACAGGACCACCTCCTGGAGACACAGGCATTCACAGTATTCTGTTGCAAACAGCGGCGGACTGACCATTTGGAAACTCGGGCACTGCCCGAGGGCCCAGGGTCAGTAGGGGGCCCCATGAGATGTCCCTGTTACCTTTTTCATAGGCGTTTTTGAGTTTGGGCAAGGACACAGGGGCCCCATGATCCCCTATTGCCCCCTGGTTGCAAAAGATCATTATTTGGATTTTTTGTGGTAAGCAACAGAATCACTTTACCTAAAGTATCACTATACCAAACTGACCCATTGAAACTGACATTTCTCAAAAACGACAGTAGATACAGTATGTTTCACCTGGCATCTGTTGTTGCTGTTGTTGACATTGTGCTTATTTTTTCATAAAATTCCTTAATAGGTTATTTAGCTATTCAATATGTTTCTCCATCTGTATGCCCTCATCTTTGTGACCCCGCCATGATGGGACACAAGGTCTATGGAAAGAGAGATGTCCACGCTCAATACAATTATGCAGCCTTGTTGTGGAGGCACTGACTTGTGAAATTATTTTGTATAGTCGTACATCAGTCAAGTGCTTTTTTACACATATGCACGACCACAAAATGCGCAAGGTTACATTTTCATCTAGTTATCCACGCTACTGTGAAAATAGGGAGCGGTTCTCTTCTAAAGGCAGAGGAAGTGTCCTGACCTCTCTTGTCTGGAAGGCAACGTCTGAGTTAAATTAGCCCCGCGCTGTCTTGTCTTCAGCACGTGGGCCAACCTGCTGGAAGTGCGCCTTTTAAATCTGTCACTCCAAGGTCAATGGAAAGTATTTACAAAGTCGAGAACAATTCATGTTTTGTACAACAGCAGTTTCCTTCACTATTACCTGTAAATATATCTTTCTTTGCTCCATTGCTGTGACAGTGCTTGTCCCTCAAAGAAAGCAAACACAAGCTTTGAGATTGGTAATAAATTACTTACACGTCTTAAAATAAGGAGACCTGTGCCAAAAGTACTGAAACAAAGCTTTAAAGGATGTTAAAAGTTGAAGATAAAGAACAGGCATTTAACCACTTCCAGTCCGGACACTTTCACCCCCTTCCTGTCCAGGCCAATTTTCAGCTTTCAGTGCTATCACACTTTGAATGACAATTGCGCGGTCATGCAACACTGTATCCATATGAATATTTTAGCATTTTTTTGAGACAGATAAAACATTATTTTGGGGGTATTTATTCACCACTAGGAATTTTTTTTCTATAGAAATGAAAGTCCAAAAATTTTGAAAGAAAGTGTTTTTCTTATAAAATTTTGTAAATAAATAATCTTTCTTCATAAATCTTGGCCAAAATGTATTCATCTATCTTTTTAGTAAAAAAAAAATAACCCAAATTAGTTTATAACCAAAAATTATAATTTTTCAAAAAAATTTTTTTACATTTTTATTTTTTTTATATTATTATTTATGTTTTTTTTAACATACTGTCACCCTAGCAGTACAGTGTCACCATAGTGACACTGTACTACTTGTGCGGGGTGATGAAGATTTTTTTTTTCTTTTTTACACTGATTGCTTTTGCATAAAGGCTGTAAAAACAATTTCTCTTTCTCTCTGGCTGCATTCTTGCAGCCATTGAGAAATACTGTGTGAGCTGTGATTGGTCACAGCTTGTCACATGGTACAAGGCTGTTGTGAATAGCCTTGTACCATGTGACCCCTGTGATCATTCACAGATTTCACAAGTGACATCTTGCTTACTCCTATTCATGTGATCACTGATTGGCCAATCAGTGATCACATGATCGGGACCTCACACAGAGGTCCAGTACAGCGATGCGATCGGTGTTCCACTGTGTCCTCCGGCTAAAATGGCGGGTGTCGTTTATGAACGGGAACACACTCCTGCACTGCGTCTGTTCAACCGTTTTTATACATGGGCCGGATGGGAAGTGGTTAAAATAGGATCTGCAACAACATCCCCTAGCTGTGCATGCAATAGGGCTAACTGAAATGGCCAATTGCTTGGGTTGGAACTGTTTTTATTTCATTTTATTTTATATTTTAAATCAATAAGATTGCAAAAACAGCTAAAAGCAGCTCAAATGGATCAACAAAGAGTTACGGCAGATAGGAGACTACCTCCGGGGTGCCCGAATTTACCCTCTCCAGCACTTTAAAGAGAAACTGAAAATGACCCCCACCGAAATCTTTAGATATAATCAAATTGCCTCTTTTATTCGCTCAAAATTTATTTTATGAGATGGACCACCCATTCTTACCAATTTCGAACTCTCCTGTCAGAACAAAAATCTCCCCAGAGGTCGTATTTCTGTGGTGTACGCCCTTCTTGCTGATCCAAGCTGTAAACTTCCCTATATGGATCAATGGGAACGGGACCTGAATGTTAGTTGTGATCTGATTGACAAGACATAGCCTTGGTCATAAATACCACCTTAATTGAAGCGAACTATAAAACACTATTGCGATGGTACCTGGTCCAACCCGGGCGGTGAAGATACATCCTTCTGTCTCACCAATGTGCTTTCGGCATTGCGGCCAGATGGGTTCTATGTTCCACGTCTGGTGGCGATGTCCGATAGTAACTAGATTTTGGATCCGTATGTTTAACCCGTAGACACCAGGCGCACACAAATATGCAGCCTCTCGATGTCTGGGCTTTGATGCCAAGTGGCCACATATTTGCGTACCATTTGAAAATACATATGTGCTGAGATCGTGCGCCCTGAGCACTTCCAGCACATGTTCATGACTCACAGAAAGGTCCCGATCTCTCCTTACGATTGGGACCTTTTCCGATCATGTGACCGCCTTGACAGCGAATCACGGCGGTCACATGACCCTAAAACCCCACCCGGCATCCCGACTTCTAAAACCTCTTAACCTCCCTAGCGGTCTGATTATTTCAGATTTTTGGTGCTGAAAGCGGTACCATTATTTTGTATGGAAATATGTCGTTTTTTTATTGTAGGCTGTAATATTTAGGAATAACTCACTGAAATCTGTCCAAACAAGAGTCTAGTAAACATCCCGGGTAGGATAAAATGTGAAACACAAAATCATAAATTATAATTTAATAAATAATCATAAAAAATAATAATATAATAATAATAAATTTAATTCAATAATATAATCAAACCAAAAACACTGAAATTTGAAATATAGCGCCAAGTTCTCACATCACTGAGCAAAGTCGCAAAATCGTTTTCAGTGTCTGATGACGAATTTCTCCACGAATCATTATCACTCAATTCTGCAAGTGGTTCTGAATTACTATCGCTGTTCTCTAGCCGGTCTAAAACCGCTTTTGACCTAAAGGGACGCTTTTTGGACGCCATGGACTTTTCTAAGTTTCCAGGCAGAAAGAACAGTAAAAATGCAGACAGGGGACAGGACAGAGCACTCGGGACAAAATGTATGTGAAATGGTTTGAAACAGCAATGTTTTACTATGTAAAATTCGTTTTGAAAAAAATGACATTTTTTTTAAATTTCCTGCCGCCGGCGGCGCCCATTTGTTCCGACGTCACAGGGACCGGAACACAGAAGCCGGATGCCAGCATCAGCCGGAGGAGATGGCCAGGGACGCTGCAGGGGACACATCGCGGGAGCGAAGGACAAGGTAAGCTCTGCAGGGACTCCCTATGCAGCGCCGCATGGTAAGCCCGAGTGTAGCTTGGGGGGGTTACCGCTTTTGGTACAGAAACTTTACCCCGAGCTACACTCGGGAATACCGCCAGGGAGGTTAAAGGGCCGGGAGGCGCTGGCGCAGTGGGGTTAACCTTATGTACACGGTGACAGGGGTGAATGTTCTTAGACCCCCCGGAGATAGCCCTCTTCCATAAATTTCCAATTACAGTACCAAAAAAAGCCCTTAAATTGCTAACTTATATGCTGTTAGCAGCAAGAATCGCTATTGCTAAATATTGGAAGAGGTCAATTTTTCCACTTCAATATGTTAAGAACAAATTTAACTGGATCATGATTAATGACAGACTCACCTGTATTCTTCACAATAATACTAACAAATCTGATAAAACATGGGATCCATGGTTTCAATACATTTCCGTACCTTAATATTTCCCGAGTTGGCCCTCTTCTCCTTCTCTCGTTTCTGCTTTCCTCTTTTTCTTACTTTTTACTGTCTCTTTTATCTCTCCGTTCTCTGGGGCTAGATGAGCCTACTTTCTACTCGTTCTGCAACATCTGTCATACTTTCCACAATGCCTGTTCTGTGTGATCCATGAATCTACTACCACTGCTTCCCTTGCATATGGTGGATTTAATGCTAGGAACTTTCTATTGGAACTACACAGTTCTTATTGCACAGATTTTCTGATTTTCTAAGGTATGTCTATTGTTTGTTATACCAGGTGTTCTTTGATGATGTTCGACACCTTCTTTTATATAACATGACATTTGTCTTTTGCATTATTTGTACCTTGAAATATTTTTATAAAAACTATTGGAAAATAAAAGCAGATTTTTCTGTTCCTTTTTAAAAGGAACTTGGGAACATCTCATATGTTTCAGGAGCATGTAACGCTCCTGTTCAATGGTAGCTGCCAGTCTCATTCCAGCATCCTGGTTTTGGCTGAGCTGCCCGTCCCTGTCTGACTGTCCACCTGCAGGGTAATTGATGTAGACACAACCTCTGGATGATGTCCAAACCTGTTTCGAGCCTGACGAGCCCTTTGTGTCATGCTTGTGATAGTGTTGGCAACATGTCTTTCAAGCTCCCTGTTTTGCTGCCTTGTTCCTGTGCCTTGACCTTTACCTTTGCCAGATCCTGCCTCGCCAGCTAGTTTGGATTTCCTTGTTATTGACCTCAGATTAGACTTTTGAATATTCTCTGAACTCAGCTTGCCTTTTGACCACATATTTGACCCTGACTACTCTCTGAACGCTGCCTGCCCTGAACCTGGACCACCATTGGACTAATCTGCCTATCTGCCAACCGCAAGAACATGTTTGCTGTGCATAGTTTGCACCCGCCTATAGCACTGTGTATAAATCTGGGGGCAACCGAGTACCGGTAGGCCTGCTTGCCATATGGGAAAGGGGGCTGCAATAGGCGAAGAACACAGAGCCAGCTGTAGTGCCTGACCACCAATGCTAGGGGTAGGCGTGACATTATGTAATACTGTTTTTACAAATCTATATTATTTACTGCACAGTACATAAAGGCAGCATGCAATTGACACCGATTTACTGATTGTACACCCCTTGAGGGTTAGGGACTGATGTGAATGTACAATAAATATGTAAAGCGCTGCGTAAATTGATGGCGCTATATAAGTACCTGAAATAAATAAATAAGAGCACAGGTTGTTTTGACTAAGACTGCTGTTTGTCCATCAATTAGGATGAGCCGAACTGCCCTGGGTTCAGGTCAAGCAGGGCTCGGAAAACTTCGAAGAAGATGCCAAGCCCGAACTTCATGGAAATTAATGGGACCTGAATCTGTCCAAACAAAAATGTCCATTTTCTAAACTAGGCAAAAGGTTGTCAGAAAATAGCATGGGGATTGAGCAGTGTCTTGCGGAATCTTTAAAAAATTCCATTTGGCTGGGAGCGTTTTTTTTGTTAAAGCACTGGCATTTACAATGAAAAAGGGGTTTTAAACTGCTGGCAAATAACATTTCCTGTCTGGCTTCTATTTAAAACAAATGACACACAGACATCTCACTATTTGGGGGACCTTTGGAGAGGTGCAGGGCCGGACTGACAACTCATGGGGACCCCCGGGCAATAGGGGATCATGGGGCCCATGTGTCCTCGCCCACACTTAAACCACACCCAAAAAAAGCGATGTGAATGACAGCCTCAGCTGCCCTGGGCCCTTGGGCAGTGCTCGAGTGCCCGAATGGTCAGTCCGCCCCTGCTGTGCTGGTTTTTTTTTTTAAATGATGCCGGCAATGAAATGTGATTTGCTGGCAATTTAAACTGTATCATTTGTTTTTCTTTGTAAATGTTACTTTTGATGTAGCACATCCTACAGAAAGAATGAAAAACAAATTCCATAGAGTACCCTTAAAAATGCATACCAACTCATTTTAATCTGGCATGGATTTTAAGAGGGCACCATACATAAAAAATAAATGTGTGAGATCCCCCAGGAAACCCATACCAGACCTTTAGGTTTTGTATGGATTTTAAGGAGGATCCTCATGCAATAAAAGAAGCCCCCCTAAAAATCCATACCATGCATGCAGCCTAGTGGGTCAGGAAAAGGGAGGGGATGAGCATGTAACTAATCCATTCCAGCCCACATGTCTTCAACATGGGGGTGTCTTGCCAAATGTAACAGTGGCTTACAGCTTCTGGCACCTTTCCTCCCTTCATCCCATTAAAATGAGGGTCTGTTCTATAATTAGAGGCCATGTTCCTGGAATTTGGAGAAAGGGCATGGGTTGCCTGGGTGGAGGAAACATTTTGCAGAAATTCTGGAGAGAGAAAAATCTTCTTCTGTGGCTGAGATCTCTTACTAGACTTGACATGTGAGCACCAAGTGAAGTTCTCCTTTACTGGGAGGAACACAAGGCGGGACTGTGTGTCCCCCCAGGACCTCTTTAGGTTGAGAGACTTTCCTGAGACAAGTTAGACTATAGAGACTACCATCAACCAAGGTCCAGTAACATTATTTCATTAAAGAAGGTGCCTGATTTGCTGACCATGATCTCTTACCCTGCATTTGAAGGTTCAATAAAACCTCTGCACAGTGTATTTTACTTGATGGGAGATAGAGAGTATGAGCGTGGGAATGGAGAAGAACCAGTTGCTAATAACAGATTTCTGCTATTAGTAACAAGATGGCTACTTTAACCAAGAGGAAGGAGACCTTCTCACCTCTGGAGCCTGTCAGAAGAGTTATGGCTGAAAACTCAAATAGGAATATGAAGTGAGAGACCTCCAGAAATATATAGAGGCCAACAGGTAATGCCAAATGAAGTGTTCAGGAACTGGGGACTAGTTTAAAAAGTTCCAATTAAAGAGCCCACTGAACACTGCAGATAAAAATAGGACTTTGGCTAATTTTGTAGCCGAAAGCCAAGTATGTGGTCTGCAGATACAGTATGTCATTGAGACCTGTGATGATGGAACATATGTCAGAGAATGTATATGCTGAGATATACAGTGTGTGTGTAATGTAAAGTCTTCCTTCATTACAAAAGCAGCTGACCCTTCACTGACAACTGCCTGCATACATGGTTGCTAATGGGCATGTGCTCTAAAACTCAGGGTCATAACACCTATGTAGTGCTGGAAGGAAACCCCAACAATGCCAAATTGATGTGGCAAATCACCTCACCAGCATTCAGAGCTTATGCAAGACGTCCTGGGCTCCTGAAGACATGACCTGCCAACTCACTTGGGCTCCCCAGTACTCTTCAAACAGTGTGTTCATCCAAAGAAACAAGCAAGGTTTCTTCTGCCAGTATTTAAGATGAACTCCAGGTAGATACCAAGGATACACATTATACTACTTCTTCTTTCCCTCAATAGCGTTGTTGTGACCATCAGGAAGTAGAGTATGGAGCCTGTGGAGCTGGATGTGGAGTATTGAGCTGAAAGAATTCCAGCACTGGCTAATGTCTATAATATCCTCTGCCTGCAGATCAGGCCACTTAGGAGTACTGGTGAGTCTATTTACCATCCTGCCCTATCACCCAGCTCTCACGAAGAAGGATTGGGTGGCACCCTTAATGCATTGGGTGTCCTTTTCCTTCCTTGTTGTACCCAGTTCAGCAATAAAAACTTTGGATTTTTCATTTGCCACTTTCCTTGACTTATTACACTTGGACTTCTCCTTTCACTGCCCAATCACTAGGTCAGAGTGGGGATGAATCCTGTAAGTGGAAGTGAAAAACCTTCAGCTTTTGCAAAAACTTTAAATGTATGCACTGTATTTCATATCTATATTTAGATGTTTGCCTGGAGTTCTGCCTAAAATATGGCACCCAAAGAAAGAACTGAAACCAGATAGAGATATTTAGGGAACACAGAGCTTAGTACTTTGCTTCACTTACATGGAAACGTTTTTGAACTTGATTTGATAATTCCGAGTTCACCAAAACTGCACTCAACATCCAATAGAAAAAAAAAACAGTACTACACCAAAACAGAAATATAACTACTACATCAGTGTTGATATACTGTAAATATCATAAATATTCAAACTAAATGTGAAAATTCGAAAAACAGTGTGCAAGAAAAAAATCATTGGTGACTGTTATTTCACTTCAAATTGTTTATGGGTGACCACACCAGGTATTCTGTGAAAAAACACCTAGTTTGTAATTACACCACTCCTTATGAGTTATTCCACCACCACAAGCCTCTCGCCTTATAGTTTTGACTTATTATGCGTGTGGTCAAAAAGCACTTGTCCCTTTAAGGGCAATAGAAAATCCGTTTGCACTGTGTAGAACACGGTTGTCAAACTCAATTTCATGGCGGGCATCAGCATTATGGTTGCCCTCAAAGGGCCGGTTGTATTGGAAAGACTAGATGTCCAAAGCACCCCACTCTCTCTTACATCACAGTGCACTCCCCTTACCTTGTGCTGCTGCCAGGAAGAAGCTGGAGGCAGAGCTGGGAAGCTGAAAGTGCGGGATCTGGATCAAAGGAGGGTTGGAGTCATCTGCTGAAGTCTACAGGGGAGGCAGAGAAAAGGGGGTAAGTGTATAATCCAAACGCACACGTTCCTGCATTAAAAATGGCTGTGTGTATAAGTGGGTGCTGCAGTGACCGTCGGCCTTAGAGAAAAGCGGGTGTCGTGGCTGCACAGAGACGTGCAGGATCTGTAGGAGGAGTTCTGTCCTCCTCTCTACTGCCAATTGCTGAGAGCAAGGGTGGGGGGTTGCAGAAATGAGCCTCTCTGTGGCTGCATGGAGAAGAGCAGGTTCTGGTGGAGGAGATCTGTCCTCCTCTCTTCTGTTGACTGCTGAGACAAGGTGGAGATGAGGGAATACCACAGCTGCAGGAGAGGTCTGAGGGCCACATGAAATGACCTGGAGGGCCTTGTGTTTGACCCCTGTGGTGTAGAAGGTGTCATCCCATCCTCCCATTATTTTGCAGAGTCAGTACCCAGAATATAATTAACAAATCTTAGTGTTTTCTATAAAGTTACTAACTTATTAAAACAGCAGAAAAAGTTGCACTCACATTAAAAAGTTACTCAGAGGGCGTAACACAAGGTGGCAGGAGCCAGTGATGTAATTGCTTGGGTCATGTGACAAGCAGTGGACAATATCATTCATAAGGTTAGCATATGGTATAAACAATCTCCTGGTCCCAAGGGGATGACGGCATTAGGTGGCTTGTAACCTGGGCTACTGCATGCAAGCAGCCGATTCCACACCAACAGCACCTGGAGAAGGGTCGGGACAAGGGGTGAGCAGAAGGGGCAGCTGCGCTGGGTGCAGAGAAGCAAGGGGGCAAATAATAGATGCAGGGTATTACACCCATTTTATGGCAAGCATTAACAGTAGGGGGGAGGTGCAATTCTGTATCCTTACCTTCGGTGCTGGATGACCCTGTCCAGGCAATGACCTGGTGGAATTTATGTGCAATAAGCCCTGATCCCTGTGTGTAATTTTATGGAAAACACTATGATTTGTTAATTATATTCTGGGTACCAATTCTGGAAATTGATGGGAGGGTAAGATGTCACCTTCTACACAGTGCAAGCAAATTTTCTATTGCCCTTAAAGGGAAAAGTGCTTTTTGACTGAACACATAGTAGGTCGAAACTATAAGGTGAGAGGTTGGTGGTGGTGGAATAACTATAACAAGGAGTGGTGTAATCTCTATGTAGCAGCAACACCCTCTTTTCTCTGCCTCCCCTGTAGACTTCAGCAGCTGACTCCAGCCCTCCTTTGGTCCTCCTCCAGATCCCGCACTTTCTGCTTCCCAGCTGCGCCTCCAGCTTCTTCCTGGCAGCAGCACAAGGTAAGGGGAGTGCACTGTGATGTAAGGGAGAGTGGGGTGCTCTGGACATCTAGTCTTACAGATACAACCGGCCCTTTGGGAGCAACCATAATGCTGATGCCCGCCATGAAATTGAGTTTGACACCCCTGTTCTACACAGTGCAAACTAATTTCCTATTGCCCTTAATGGGACAAGCTGTTACAAGTTAACCTGCAGTTTCTTGTTTGTGTATTCTTACCTCCTTGCTGCAGTGCTGTTCCTGATTCCTTTCACATGTGTGGTTTGTCTGTGCCCACCTATGGGCGTTGTCTGCTATCCTCTGGGTATTATTTCCTTCCCTTCCATCACTTCCTGGCCCTCCTCCTAGATTGCCTATCTATATAAAACATGCTCAGTCTAGCCCACTTTGCCTGAGCAACTTCTTAGTTCTCTGAGCTCCTGTCTGTTGCTATGCTTATATCCTGTATCTGGCTACCTGTGCACCAACCCCGGCTTTGTCCACTGACTGTGCTGATCTCCACCCGTCCTGACCTCGGCTTGTCTACTGGCTTCCCTGTTGTCTCCTGGATTACACTCTGCTCATGCGATTGGTCTCCGCATCCTCATCTGGGCATACCTGGAGGGTGTGACCTGGTTCCAGCTTGCTGCAAGTCCATCCCCACCATCAGGGGCTCTGGTGAAGAAGCAGGCTGGGGCTTAGACTCCAGAACCTGGTGAACCCCGAGTTGGCAGTCTGCAAGGGCTCACTACCACAGGTTCGTGACACAAGCGCTTTATGACTGAACACATAGTAGGTCACAACTATAAGATGAGAGGTTGCTGGTGGTGGGATCAGGGGTGGACTGACAACTCATCGGGCCCCCGGGCAATAGGGGATCATGGGGCCCCTGTGTCCTTGCCCAAACTCAAAAAAGCCTATGAAAAAGGTACAAGGGGCATCTCACTGGGCCCCCTACTGACCCCGGCCCTCGGGCAGTGCCCGAGTTTCCAAATGGTCAGTCCGCCCCTGGGTGGGATAACCATCACGAGGAGTGGTGTAATTATGCGAAGGTATTTTTAACACAGATGAATCGGTGTGGTCACCCTTGAACATTTTAACCTCCCTGGAGGTATTCCCGAGTGTAGCTCGGGGTAAAGTTTCAGCACCACAAGCGGTAACCCCGAGCTACACTCAGGAATACACTGCAGCGCTGCTCCGGGATCTCTTCTGCACTTACCTTGTCCTGCGCTCCCGCGATGTCCCCCCTGCAGCGTCCCCAGAAATGTCCTCCTGCGGATGCTGGCATCTGTCTTCTGGGTTCCGTTCCCTGCGACGTCGGGACGTACGGGGGACGGAACGGCGGGAAATTTGAAAATATTAAAAGTGACATTCACTAAATACACTAAAATCACATAGTATAACATTCCTGTATCAAACCATTTCACATACATTTTGTCCCGAGTGCTTTGTCCGGCGCCCTGCCTGCATTTTTACTGTTCTTTCTGCCTGGAAACTGAGAAATGTCCATGGCGTCCAAAAAGCGTCCCTTTAGGTCAAAATCGGTTTTAGACCGGCTAGAGAACAGCGATAGTGAATTAGAACCACTTGCAGAATTGAGTGAAAATGATTCGTGGGGGAAAATCGTCATCAGGCACTGAAAACAATTTTGCACCTGAGCTCAGCAATGTGCGAACTTGGCGCTCTATTTCAAATTTCAGTGTTTTTGATTTGATTATATTATGGAATTAAATGTATTATTATATTATTATTTTTTTGATTATTTATTAAATTATAATTTATGATTTTGTGTTTCAAATTTTATCACCCCCGGGATGTTTACTAGACTCTTGTTCGGACAGATTTCAGTGAGTTATTCCTAAAAATTACAGGACTACAATAAAAAAACTACATATTTCCATGCAAAAAAATGTACCACTTTGAGCACAGAAATACTGACATAATCAGACCGCTAGGGAGGTTAAAGTGCAATAACAGTCACCAACAATTTTTTCTTTCAAATTGTTTTTCGAATTTTCACATTTGGTTTGAATATTTATTATATTTATATCAACGCTCATCTAGTAGTCTTATTTCTATTTTTTTGGTGGATTTTTTAGATTTATTTGATTGAGTGTGGTATGGACACTCTTAATTCAGCTGCAGCGTGTAGGGGATTTACAGTTATTTTTTAGTTGTTGTAATTTATTGTGATTGATCAGGAGTTACATTGTTTTATGGTCATAACATGCACCACCTTTCAGGAACTTACTTCAACCGTAAATCCATGATTTGGCTGAATCGAAATAACATGATCAAATTAAAAAAAAAAAAAAAAGGTAGCCCAGATCCCAGTGAACGTTGGATTAAAAAAAGAAAAATCCAATTTAAAACAATCATACATTGGCGAACCAATTTGTGTCCGGATCCCCCTTGCCAGTACTATTATCCCCACCACATCCAGAAAGATCTTTAGGAGGGAAGGGGTGGAATTCGGAAAACATTGTGCGTTCCGATGACTAAAGGCAGACCTTAGATATCAATTAACCTTTTGTGCCGGAGTTGGTCTAGGCTGTGTCGTGTCTGTCATTATAACATGTCATGAATAATTGATCATTTAAACGAAACAAACAATTGTCACAGTGGCCTAACCTTCATCTCCTGTTGGTTTATGTTGTGCCGGCTCTATTTTGTCATTGATTGATCCCACATATTCAAATGGGTAGCTTTCTTTATCTCTGTACTATGATTTGTGGGAGCCCGGCAAATTAAATTGGTAAGTAGCCAACAGCCTTTTGTATTACCCCATGTCAAACCTACGCAAAATCAAAGGAAATTATAAATGGTTTATAATTGATATATTGCAACAGAACCATTTCCGGCTTGACAGGCGACTTGAAAGAAAGGAACGGGGAGAAAACGTAAAAAAAAGAAAAAAAATTTGCCTCGAGGGAAAAGCGTTTTAGCAAATAATATTATTTAGACTTTTTATGCCTTGTTGATCTTGCTGTCACCTGAGACATTCCGATTCATTTGTTACTGGTAGACACGGAAAATGACCCACAAAGGGGCAGCGAAAACAAAGAAACACAGATGGCCGTGTACTTTGATTAGCTTATGTAGCGTCTACCTGATTATAAATACATTTTGTATAGATGTGCCTATAGATTGTAGTGGGCCCACTGTAAGATATAGGCGGACCCCATGATGTTTATAAGTTAAATGCTTTAAATGGACATTGAAACAAGTTTGAGTAGAGGGTCAGTCCACTCAAAACTGATATGTTTGATACAGGGGTGGACTGACCATTTGGAAACTCGGGCACTGCCCGAGGGCCCGGGGTCAGTAGGGGGCCCCATGAGATGCCCCTGGTACCTTTTTCATAGACTTTTTTGAGTTTGGGCAAGGACACAGGGACCCCATGATCCTCTATTGCCCGGGGGCCCCATGAGTTGTCAGTCCGCCCCTGGTTTGATAGATGGTGGAGAGTTGACAGTTTCTCTTATCTCTCCAAGACTTTTTTGGTGAGATTCCTGTGCTGAGTTCTTGGGTCTGCACACCTACTGTTACCACTATGAGGAGCTCTCACTGTCTCTCCTGGAATTTTTATTTATTTAGATCAGGGGGTCTCCAAACTTTCTAAACAAAGGGCCATATTACTGTTCTTCAAACTCTACAGGGCCTGGACTGTAGCGGGTGGGAGAAGAGTGTGTCCTGGCATCGGTGGGAGTAAACAATGCCCCATCATTGGTATTAGGGGAAGTAATAATACCCCTTTGCTATTATCAATGGAAGGAATAGTGCCTCATCATTGGTGTCAGTGGGAGGAATAGTGCCTCATCATTGATGTCAGTGGGAGGAATAGGCCCCATCATTGGTGTCAGTGGGAGGAATAGTGCCTCATCATTGATGTCAGTGGGAGGAATAGTGCCTCATCATTGATGTCAGTGGGAGGAATAGTGCCCCATCATTGGTGTCAGTGGGAGGAATAGTGCCCCATCATTGGTGTCAATGGGAGGAATAGTGCCCAATCATTGGTGTCGGTGGGAGGAATATTGCCCCATCTTTGGTGTCAGTGGGAGGAATAGTGCCCCATCATTAATGTCAGTGGGAGGAATAGTGCCTCATCATTGATGTCAGTGGGAGGAATAGTGCCCCATCATTGGTGTCAGTGGGAGGAATAGTGCCCCATCATTGGTGTCAATGGGAGGAATAGTGTCCCATTATTGGTATTAGGGAGATGAATAGTGCCTCTTTGTTGTTTACAATGTTAAGAATAGTGTCTCTTTGTTGGTGTCAGTGGGAGGAATAGTGTCCCATCATTGGTGTCAATGGAAGGACTAGTGCCCCATCATTGGTATTGGAGGGATGAACAGTGCCTCTTTGTTGTTATCAATGTTAGGAATAGTGCCCCGTCATTGGTATTAGTGGGAGGAATAGTGCCCCATCATTGGTGTCAGTGGGAGGAATAGTGCCCCATCATCGGTGTCAATGGAAAGAATAGTGCCCCATCATTGGTATTAGAGGGATGAACAGTGCCTCTTTGTTGTTATCAATGTTAGGAATAGTCATTGGTATCAGTGCTAGAAATAGTGCCCTATCATTGGTATCAGTAGGAGGAATAGTTCCCCATCATAGGGAGGAATAGCACCCCATCATTGGTATCAGTGTGAGGAATAGTGTCCCATCATTGGTATCAGTGCGAGGAATAGTGCCCCATCATTGGTATCAGTGGGAGGAATAGTGCCCCATCATTGGTATCATTAGGAGGAATAGTGTCCCATCCTTGATGTCAGTGGGAGGAATAGTGCCCCATCATTGTTATCAGTGGGAGGAATAGTACCCATCATTGGTATCAGTAGGAGGAATAGTGCTGACAGTGGGGCTAATAATGACCCAAGGGCCTCATAAAAGCAAGCAAAGGGCCGCATCTGGCCCCCATGCCACAGTTTGGAGACTACTGATTTAGATAATAGAGAATGTAACAGTAGGAGTTGAAACACACAAGGATATACAGTCATGGCCGAAATTGTTGGCACCCTTGATATTTTTCCTGAAAATCAAGTATTTCACACAAAAAAGGTATTGCATTAACACATGTTTTGCTATACACATGTTTATTCCCTTTGTATGTATTGGAACAAATATAAAACAGAGGCAGAAAAGCAAATATGACATAATGTCACACAAAACCCCAAAAATGGGCTGGACAAAAGTATTGGCACCCTTAACTTAATATTTGGTTGCACACCCTTTGGAAAACATAACTGAAATCAGTCGCTTCCTATAACCATCAATAAGCTTCTGACACCTCTCACCCGGAATTTTGGACCACTCTTCCTTTGCAAACAGCTCCAGGTCTCTCTTATTGGAAGGACACCTTTTCCCAACAGCAATTTTAAGATCTCTCCACAGGTGTTCAATGGGATTTAGATCTGGGCTCATTGCTGGCCACTTCAGAACTCTCCAGCGCTTCTTTGCCATCCATTTCTGAGTGCTTTTTGACGTATGTTTGGGGTCATTGTCCTGCTGGAAGACCCAGGATCTTGGACGCAAACCCAGCTTTCTGACACTGGGCCCTACAGTGCGACCCAAAATCCTTTGGTAATCCTCAGATTTCATGATGCCTTGCACACAGTCAAGGCACCCAGTGCCAGAGGCAGCAAAACAACCCCAAAACATCATTGAACCTCCACCATATTTTACCGTAGGTACTGTGTTTTGTTCTTTGTAGGCCTCATTCCGTTTTCGGTAAACAGTAGAATGATGTGCTTTACCGAAAAGCTCTATCTTGGTCTCATCTGTCCACAAGACGTTTTCCCAGAAGGCTTTTGGCTTACTCAAGTACATTTTGGCAAACTGTAGTCTTGCTTTTTTATGTCTCTGTGTCAGCAGTGGGGTCCTCCTGGGTCTCCTGCCATAGCGTTTCATTTCATTTAAATGTCGACGGATAGTTCGCGCTGACACTGATGCTCCCTGAGCCTGCAGGACAGCTTGAATGTCTTTGGAACATGTTTGGGGCTGCTTATCCACCATCCGGACTATTCTGCGTTGCAATCTTTCATCAATTTTCCTCATCCGTCCACGACCAGGGAGATTAGCTACAGTGCCATGGGTTGCAAACTTCTTGATAATGTTGCGCACTGTGGACAAAGGCAAATCTAGTTCTCTGGAGATGGACTTGTAACCTTGAGATTGTTGATATTTTGCCACAATTTTGGTTCTCAGGTCCTCAGACAGTTCTCGTCTCCTCTTTCTGTTGTCCATGCTTAGTGTGGCACAGACAGACACACAATGCAAAGGTTAAGTGAACGTCTCTCCTTTTTATCTGCTTTCAGGTGTGATTTCTATATTGCCCACACCTGTTACTTGCCCCAGGTGAGTTTACAGGAGCATCACATGCTTGTAACATTCTTATTTATCCGCAGTTGTGAAAGGGTGCCAATACTTTTGTCCAGCCCATTTTTGGAGGTTTGTGTGACATTATGTCGAATTTGCTTTCTTTCCTCCCTTTTTTTGTTTTGTCCCAATACACACAAAGGGAATAAACATGTGTATAGCAAAACATGTGTTAATGCAATACGTTTCGTGAGAAATACATGATTTTCAGGAAAAATATCAAGGGTGCCAACAATTTCGGCCATGACTGTACATCCCAACATTAGAACATTAGAAAAAGGAACACTGAAGGGACTATGGGGAGAAAAGGGGTGGTTGGTGAAAAGAGGTCACATTGGCATAACCCATTTGGGGGTCTATGGGGAGAAAGGGAGTGCTCAGTGAAATATGGTCACATTGGCATTGCACATGGCTTAAAGTAGTATGCCTTAATAAAGCCTTATCAAGCTGATCCTTCTCCCTCCTCCGGTGCATTCCAATGTACATGCTCCTCTGCCCTCACTGTGTCCTCAATGTGCAGCCTCCTCTACCCGGAAGTTAAAGGAAGTGCCGCAATGAAATGTGGAGCCATGAAGCAGAGAAGAGAAAAAAATTAAGTGTCTAGTACATGCTTTTAATAAATGCTGCACTTGGAAATATTCCCCTGATTGAAGAGCATCCAAAAAAGCAAAAAAATCTTGTAGCCTTTAGAAATAGTTAAAAGCTGAAGTTTATTTCATTTTTATTTTTTGCTACAGCCAAAGTCATATAATTTACCTGTAATGAAGTATGTTCCCTGTCCTGCAGGCTGAAGGCTTCTGATGAAACCTTCTCTCATGTTAAGCCTGATCCTTTTCACTGAATTTCTGGCACTGGGAGGGTAATAGCTTTGTGTCCAATATTGAAGTACATTTAAGAAGGACCTGACGGGAGCCTGCCCGTTTTTGTCCACTCCTCCACTGAAATATTTCTTGCATTCATTGTTTTCTTGTTCTGTGATTGGGGGGGGGGGCAGATAAGTAACAGGATTCTCTCAGAGAATGTGTCCAGGTCTATGCTTTGCTTTTGTTGGTCTTTGAAAAGGAGAATGCACTTGTCTTCTGGTCAGTGTAGGAAGAATGTCCTCATATTAGTGTCAATGGGAGTAAAAATCCCCTTGTCTGGAACTACAAAAATGCAAACCAATTTTTTTTTTTTTTTAACAGGGGATAGAAACGGCAGGACTCTGGCAATGTTATCACAATTGCTACTCCTATTACTCTTGTTCCTGAAGTAAAACTGTCCGATGGGTCAGTATTCACCTCCCCAGATATTTTGCAGGAATCTAGGCATCATTATTCCACTCTTTATAATTCCTCTTTGCCTCCTTCCTTTACACCCTCTGATACTTCCCCCCTCTTGGATTCTGTTGCTTTGAGCTGGCTTTCTGACCAAGAACGAGAACTGTTGGTTCGCCCAATCACAACTGAGGAAGTTCCCACAGTTATACGGTCCTTTTCAGAAGGTAAGGACCCCGGCCCTGATAGCATCCACATTGAGTTCTACAAAACGTACGGGGATGTATTAGCCCTCAGACTGGCAGATTTGTTTACTCAGTGTCTAGCTACTGACTCCCTTCCACCCTCTATATTGCTCTGATTTATAAAAGTCCCAATGATCCAGCCCTCTGTGCCTCATTCAAGCTTATTGCCTTGCTGAATTCAATTTTAAAATTCTCACCAAGCTTCTTACTAGCAGACTAAACAGTATCCTTCCTTCTTTGATTGACCCGGATCAAACGGGGTTTATGCCACATAAATCGACTGATATCAACATTATTTACTATTATACAGTACATGCCTCTCATATTAATGAAGGCACCAGAGTTATCGTCTCACTTGACTACGGAAAGGCTTTTGACACTGTTGAGTGGGTGTATATCTGAGAGGTCCTTAGGAGACTGGGTTTACCCTTCGCTTTATTCAATGGTTACGTACCCTGTATAGACACCCCACTGCTTCCATAAAGATAATTGGTTTTCTTTCCCAACCCTTTCATTTAAATAATAGTATCTTCCAGGGCTGCCCTCTCTCTCCAGCCCTATCTGCCATTGCGATGAAACCCATGGCGGAAGCTCTCCGAACCAAACCTCTGATTAAAAACCTCCAAATCGGCTGGCTGAAGGAGAGGGTTGCCCTGTATGCGGAAAACCTCCTCCTGTTTCTCAATGACCCCGGTCCATTCCTGCAGGGCGATCTCTGGGTCCTTAATGATTTTTCAAAGGTGACTGGTCTCCATGTAAATTTGTCGTTGTTATTGTTCCCAATTGACCCAGTAACATGTATTCTTGTCTCTCCTGATGTTATCTTGCAATGGGTTACCCAGTTCAAGTACTTATGTGTTGCTGTTTCTCATGAGGTTACAGATTTTGTTGCCCTGAATCTACTACTGATACTGGATGACATCAAGGCAAAACTTAGGGCGTGGGAGAATCTGCCATCATCACTGCTAGTTAGCCTCTCTTCAAAATGAAGATTCTTCCTAAATTTCCCAATATGCAGGGGATCCTGAAGTCATTTTTTGGCCAAACTTAACCAACTCTTTTCCTCATTTGTGTGGTGCCCCCACCTGCCACACTAAATTATTTACCTTGATGAGACCCTCCTTTCGAGCAGGTATTGCCCTACCAGATTGCTTTAAATATTTTCAAGCATCCCAACTAGTCATAGCCCATTGGTGCCTATGCCCGAGCATGACCAATATGGCCACTGTATTGGAAGTGGCGGTCCTATCCTCCATAGAACATTGAAAATTCTCCTATTTAGGGACCCTAAAGTCCTGTACGATCTGACCCCACCCATGCTTAAAGCCTGGAAGGTGGGATTGAGTGAGTATTGAATCTCACTCATCACATGTGGTACTGTATGTTTGTTTTACCCCTCTGTGGCTTAAACCTAATCAATCAATTTTTACATATTACCTGATCCCCATGCATGGACCAAATATAAGATTGAATTGATTTCCCACAAAGTGAGTCAAGACCGCCTCCGTTCACTTTCCACCATCAGCACTAATTAGAATGTTCCAACTACCTATTACTTTCGATACTAGCACTTATCTCACGCCTTTGGTAGCCAATCCTCCCACTCCCAAGCCCTCTTTCCCTCTCGGATCTAGAGCATGTTCTCTGGTCTGATCGCTCAACTAAGCCTACCTCTGGACTATATAGCCATTCACATATGATCTCCCTTATGGATATGTCCTCTCTCTGGCTTAATGACATTCCACATCTGGATAGCAATAATTTGGCCAATATTTGGGACTTCCACTTTAGGAATCGGTCTCTCTTCATGACAGACTCATCCAATCTAACCACTTCAATACTTGGCACTTTTACCCCCCTTCTTCCCAGGCCAATTTTCAGCATTGTTGCACTATGAATCACAATTGTGCAGTCATAGAACACTGTACCCATAAAAAAAGTTATAATTTTTTTCACAAAAATAGAGTTTTCTTTTGTTGGCATTTAACCACCACTGCATTTTTTATTTTTTTGCTACATAAACAAAAAAAAGACCAAAACGTTTGAAAAAACATGTGTTTTTTTTTTGTTTCTGTTATAAAATTTTGCAAATAAATAACCTTTCTATATAAATTTAGGTCATAATGTATTCAGCTACATCTCTTTTGTGACAATAACCCAAATTAGAGTATAATATTTAATCTTTAGGAAATGTATAAAGTTCACAAACTACGGAATATATATCTGACAGCCGATCAGTCCTGATGTACTGATGGCCAATATCATTTCTTGAGGCCCAAAAATGTCAAGATAGTACAAATACCCCCCAAATGACCCACTTTTGGAAAATAGACAGTCCAAGGTATTTATTAAGATGCATGGCAAGTTTTTTGAAGCTGTAATTTTTTTGTCACAATATTTTTGGAAACTTAAGAAATAACAAAAAAAAAATCAACCAGTCCAGTACAGTGTTATCATATAACTGGTATGTCGGTGATCAGGAACACTGACTTGTGATAGCATGTTTAACCATTTGCCGCCCGCCCTATGGCCGAATGGCGGGCGGCAAATGTCATCAGCGCAGATTGCGCTCCTGCAGAGCGGCACGATCTGTCACCGGCCGTGTACCTCGGACACGGCCGGTGACAGATCTGAGTATCGGCCCTGTTGCCGGTACCATGTGACCTGTTGTGACCAATCACAGCAGGTCACATGACAGTTGTATACAATGAATGGCTTCATTCATGCCATCCATTGTATACTACTGCCTAGCTGTGACTGGTCACAGCTAATCACATGCACATGTCATGTGATTAGCTGTGGCCAAATCACAGCTAAGCACAAAAAAAAAATTTAAAAAAAACCCTGAATGAATCGGTCATTCAGGTAAATGCTTGCTTATAGCAAAGTAATTCTTTGCTATAAGCAAATTGTGTAAAAAAAAAAAAATATTGATTACTTTGGTCATAATGAAATATGAAAAAAAAATCTTAAAAAAAAGAAAACAAATTTAATAAAAAATAAAAAATAATAAAAAAAATAAAAAAAAATAAAAAAATTATATAATTTTTTTTTCATACTGTCACCAGTCAGTGTCCCTGATCACCGCCATGCCAATTATATGATGATGCTGTACTGCACTGGTGACAATATGTAAAAAAAAAAAGTAAAACTAATTTTTTTAATTTTCCGAAAAATTATGACAAAAAAAATACAACTTAAAAAAACTCGCCATGCCTCTTATGAAGTACGTCAGACTGTCTACTTTGCAAAAAGGGGTCAGTTGGGGGATATCTGTACTGTCCTGACATTCTTGGACCTCAAGAAATTAGATTGGCTGTCAGTACTTCAGGATTGATCAATATTCAGATCTATACCATCGTTTGTGAACTCTATAACTTTCCTACAGACTAAATAATACATCCTAATTTGGGTTATTTTCACCAAAGACATGTAGCAGAATACATCTCGGCCTAAATTTATGAAGAACAATTATTTATTTGCAAACTTTTATAACAGAAACAAAGAAAAACTTGTTTTTTTTTCAAAATTTTTGTTCTTTTTTTGTTAATTTAGCAAAAAATAAAAACCCCAGTGGCGATTAAATACCACCAAATAAAAGCTCTAGTTGTGTGAAGAAAATGATAAAATTTTAGTTTGGGTACAATGTTGTATGACCGCGCAATTGTCATTCAAAGTGTGAGAGCGCTGAAACCTGAAAACTGGCCTGGGCAGGAAGGGGGAAAATTGCCCGGTATTGAATTGGTTAAAAAGAAACGTTACTTTCCTTTTCTTTTCAATTTTTTTCTTATTACTTTCTTTTTTACTATTTTTTTTTGTGACCACAGTGCTACCATAGTATCATTGGGTAAGAGATCAGGATTTTTTATTTTTTCACACAATATGAGTGCTCATACCAATGTTTTTCATTGATATTAACAACCATTTTACAAAGCTCATCATTTGGTACAGATGGACTGTGATTGGTCCTGTCTGTACCATGTGACCACTGTGACCAATCACAGCTAACAGCAGAATTGTATATAATGGATGGCAGGAAAGGAAGCCATCCATTGTATACAATTGTCATATGATCCACTGTGATTGGTCACAGCGATCACATGACACTGGCAGCGGGCCAGTGTAGTGATCAGACATTGGCTGTGTCTGGTAGACACAGTTGGTGACAGATTGTGCCACTGCATGAGACTGCGGCCGCATCAGTGGCGCCTTCTGAGAGGGCATCATATGACATCCACTCAGTAGGAGGAGCATCCCGCCAGGCCATCAATTACCTTACCGAGTACATAAAATGGATCTGATTGTTTCCCAGTGCTGTTCCCAGTGCCCCCACTCACCTGGAAATTCCATCCATATCTTTTGGTCCTGCCCTGCCATTGTACAATTTTGGAAGTTGGTCCTTCAAGTCATTAATTTCATCTGAGCCTTGTGGAAGAGTTGGTTCCAACAATAGCAGAATGACTATGATGGGGCTGCTCCTGTTTCATGCCTGGAAATATATCATTCTTTACCCAGAAAAAGCCTACCCTGCCCATGGTGGCATTCTGGAAACAACTGGTCAATGCCACCATTTTCTTATACAAAGATACATACTGTAATCGAGGATGTTCAAAAAAGTTTGAAAGAGTGTGGTCAAAATGACTACATATTGATTCAACAGCTATGATGCTGGACACTCCTTGAGTTATACTTTCTGCTTTTTATTGTTTTGAACCTGCTGTCATGTGTACTTGGGGGGAACGCTGAAGATATTAGTGTCCCTAGTGTCCTGCAGCAAGTCGCTCTTATGAGTAGATACTTTGGATATAGTATGAGCCACATACACTGTTCCCTGTGTGGGCTCTGTTGTGTTCTACAAAACCTCAATAAACAGAATTTAAGGGAAAAAATGACATGGTGTCACAGGGGCGGACTGACAACTCATAGGGCCCCCAGGCAATAGGGGATCATGGGGCCCGTGTCCTTGCCCAAACTCAAAAAAGCCTATGAAAATGGTACCAGGGGCATCTCATGGGGCCCCCTACTGACCCCGGGCCCTCGGGCAGTGCCCGAGTTTCCAAATGGTCAGTCCGCCCTTGTGGTGTCAGTGGTCAGAGGAAGGAAGAAAGTCTTGGTATTGCTGATCAGTGGGAGGAAGAATAACTATTGGAACCCCCTTTAGCATTGATGTCAGTGGGGAAAATCCCACTCCTAGCACTGAAATCAGGGGGGAAATCCCCCACACCTTTTAGAACCTAAATTTGTGTCATATGGGAAATCACTCCCCATCCTTCTCACTATGTTGCCACAGTTAGCACAGGCTCAGGTCCCTAGGAACGTGAGATTTTAATCAAATCCTGAGACACTACTGTCAAACGTGGTGGTCTGCAAATTGTGTGGAAACACCCAAAACCGCCAGTTGAACAGCAACTGGTCACAAGAAAATGCCAGGGGATGACAGTCTTCAAGGCTATACTTATAACTAATGTGTCACTTCACTGCACTGACACTTGAAAATGAAACACCATGATGGATATGTTTCAGTTGCCATCTGCATTTGATAAGGATGTGATTGAAACAGAATTTCTGTGCTGGATCAGTTAAAGTGTTGTGAAGTCTAAAGCTTCACACGTGTACTTCTGGTGAATCTAAACACAGAGCAAGTGCTCTGGGAGGGGGAACTGAATTGCTGACCTAAATTACTTCAGTGCTTCTGCTGTGCAATTTGAGGATGAATTGCTCCACAGTATATGAAGCTACAGAGGTCAGTTGGGGCTTGTTTCAAAGCTCCTTTACTGCATGTAACTACTGCTCCATACCTAAGCTCCATACCTCCAACCAAAGTCCATAGCTTGGCCATAGGCTTACCTTATAGAAGACCTTTGGTAGCTTTACAAGTTTGCATGTAATTATTTCTGACAGGTTACAAAATACAACTATATAATTGTTCAGAAAAGCCACAAACTTTTATCACTAAAAAGCCATCTTTGAGAATCAGGCAGTGACTTTGCCTTAGTTGAGATGGTGTCATCTGTTGCAAGGAGGAGGAGGCATTTCTTCATCTCACCCCCGCCGCCCCCCCCCCCCCCTCCCCCAGTGATCAGACTGCAGCACTGTCAAGTACCCACCTCTGCATTCCATCGCTCCCTTGCTGTTCTGTAGCCAATACTACAAAATTCCCATTTATTCCAGATTTGGGAAAGCATATGACCTCCTCTAATGATGCACTGCCAGGCCTGCACACTGTATAATTGAGAGGGTTACATAGGGATGATAGGAACCTGCTCTGGTTCTAGTTTGTAAAATCCTGTTTGAAATGTAGCAAACCTAAACTTAGTAGTCCTATTAAAGTCTATAGGTGGCACATCCTCTTAGTAGGTTCTGGCCATTATGAGGGCTGAGCACTGCCATTGGAGGATACAACAGTGTAAAACTGGCCAGTAACATGACTCTTTAAATCAGGGATAACAGGCCTAACCAGTGTATGCCTACCTTTTATTCTATCAATATGGATTCATTGGATATGAGTGATATAATGTGAGGTGATGTTCTTAGTTTTATTTTTCTCTCAAACCATGCAGTTAAACAAAAAAAGCAAATAATGCAACAGGGACCCCTTTAAATTATATAGACCCTGCAATTAACTGCATTTTAAACAGAATTTTTTTCCTTTGAAAATGTCACTTCCGCTATACCACTTGGTTTACATGGTAGAAATAACCCGTATTGGAAAAACAGAATGGTTGGCCGTACAAACAGCGATGTGGTGGATGAAATCCTTTATTGGAATCCTTTACATGCAATATGATAAGAACATGACAGCTCCAAGACAGGACAGAGGAGCAGTAGACGCATTTCTCTAATGACTAAGCATGTGTCCGTGTGAAATGCGTCTACTGCTCCTCTGTCATGTCTTGGAGCTGTCATGTTCTTATCAAATTGCATGTAAAGGATTCCAATAAAGGATTTCACCCACCACATCGCTGTTTGTGTGGCCAACCATTCTGTTTTTCCATTGCATCTGTGATCACAGATCGGGCCAGCACCTGCGTGTCTGTGGAGGGGTTATGCAGATTTGGCACTCACCTGGAGCGGATCTTTTGCTCTTTCAGAAATAACCCCAATTGAACAGGAAGATTTGGGCGGCCCTCCCATGCAGGTTTTTTTTAAGGAATAGTGCTTTCTAATAGTTGCACTTTAACCACTAATATATTCATGTTAATGGACGCAAATTGATAAGCATGCGATTTTCACAGGAATACGATTCCTGTCCAAATCGAATGCGGTTTCCCCACTGCTCCTGTGTGCACCCAGGCTTGTCATAGCCCAAGGTCACTCAGGAGCATTACGGGAAACCTCCCTGAAGGCATCCACTGCTGAGTCTCAGTGGTAGAAGAGAGGTTTGAAATCCCTGCCAATTTCTTTCCTCTCCTTACAGCGATGACAGTTCGGGCTAGACAGCTTCTGATTGGTCAGCACCGTCAGCAAATCGCACCGCAAAGTATCAGTAGTCCATATCGGTGAGTACTTGACCCAAAGTATCGGTATTCGTATTCGCTGATTTAAAAAACCAGTATCGGTGCATCCCTAGACATTACCCTTTTTCACTCTTTGCTGTAATGCTGGATGTCATGCTGCACTATTCCCACCAGCCAGCAGGGGTGAGCTATAATCAGAAAACCTACTGACTCTGCAGGAGGAGAACTATGCAGGAGGCTAAGAATCATGGGAGTTGTAGTTCGAGACATCAGTCATAGAATAGGGTCAATGGACCCTTTACACTAAAGTTCCCAGAAGACACTGAGGAGAAGAGGGAGTGGTGAGATGGCTTTTATCAGACTGCATGAGAAACCTCTTTCTCTTGGCACCTGCACACTGACCAGACTGCTGAGAAGCTAGACCAGTGGGGACCAAGCCCAAGGACTGTGAGCAAAGATACCCAGGGCAGAGTCGCACTAACTGCAGCAATCACGTCTGCACCATTGCCATGAAGAGACTAGAGCTTCCTTTCAACCTTCTCTTCCCACCACAAATCACAGGAGACCGTCTGTGGAGGGACAGAGGGGACCCATCTACAGCAAGAGTTCACAGCCACACAACAGGTAATGGTGAGAGGGCTTTGCTGCCCATTGTTTGCACTGCTTGCAGAGACTAGTTGCTAGAGACAAGATATTGATTACACTGCACCTATACTGCGCTTGTACCACACCTAAATTGCAACTGTATTTTCCCTATGCCGCACCTATATTGCACCCTTGCTGCACCTAAACTGCATGCTGGCTTGTTATGTGGTCAAGTGCACCAACGCTTCATAAAAGGGTCTAAGCTATAGCCAGCAGGAGAACAACATGTAGCACTACCCTATAGGAGTCTCTGACATTTGAGTCCCCCTACAGTCCTGCACAGCCAGGCAACACACATTTTCTTCACACTTTCACACTGGAGTCAGTACACAGTCCTTGAGCTTGTGTTTTTGATTTTATTAAGGGGTTGATAACTTAGATGGGGTTGAGGGGTGTATGGTATGCCCAAGGGAACTGAAAACTTGAGGACAAACTCCTTAGCAACTATGTACGTCCATAGGCAAAAAGCCTCTTCTTGAAGAGTTCTCCAGCCCTTCTGGAGTATCCCAGATGAATCCTCCTTTTCACCCAACTGCCTGGGAAGATCCCTGGGCAAAGGGATCCAGAAACTGCTACTTTAGCAAAGCCGCTCCAGCTGAGGAACTAGTTGGGTTGGCCTCCTGACTGCATTTTCCCCTTATCTGGCCTAGGGGGTGTAGGATTACTTACTCTCCTGTGAGCTTAATTGGTTGGTGGCTGACTTCAGGCCTTACGTTGGGCTGGATCCTTCCCTGATCCACAGGTAGTCCTCTATCAGGGGACAGTGAGGCTGAGAGATCCTCCTTTCCAACTCCAGTTTGTAGGTAGGCCCCTCTCCCAGGCCCCACACTCCAGTCTTCTCACTCCACCTAACACCTGACCAACTCCTCCCAGGCTCTGCAGTACTTATGAGGTTGCCTTGATCACCATGCCAAGCCTTCTGTCAGGGTATTGGCCAAGGCCCCTCAACTATGTAGGTCTCAGCTTCCTCTCCTCCTCCAGAAATCTCTTAGGTTTCTGGAGAGGTGGGAGGGCTCCAGAAGCTCTGACCCTCAGATCCTCCCAAGCCTGTCCTGAGATAACCTCACTCCCAGGCTGACTCATCCCAGACTGCTACTCAACCTCTGACTAAAAACCTGTCTAGCGCCCCCCCCCCCCCCAGCTAAACTTGAGGGGCGCTACAAACATAAAAGACTGCCCCTCTCATAAAATCATCCTATAAGTCCTTTTTATCCCCAGTCTCTCCCTTCTTCCATTATAAAAGTTATAGGAAAGGTTTAGTGCAGTATAACATGTTTGATATTTGATTATATATTTGATATATAATATTGCATTTTTTTTATAGAGGTCTGAAAATTAAACAGAAAAGAGGGACAACTGAAGAGGAAATTGGGACAGAGAAACTTGGTTCCAAAACAAAGACAATCCCTCTAATCCCTGTCTATGAGGGACGGTAGATCACGTCTGCACAATTTGTGTCGGCATTTCCACTTCTAGTCTCCACTAGGGGCGCCAGTGAAATGGTGACAACACAGAAGCACAAGTTGAAGAGAGTTGGCACCTAATAACAGGAAGTGCCTGAACAGGAACCTCACGGCGGGGTTACCAGGTATTATTCTAATGAAAGCAGCAGATTTAAAAAGACCAAAAATTATTTGAACATGTTATAGTTTATGTAAGATTTTACTGAGTTGACAACAACTTTAAATATTCGGCTGTAGCCTCATCCTCTCCTCCTCTGTGCTTCTCTGGTCATGTAATCCAACTGGTTTAAAGCTACACGTTTCCTAATTCCAGCAGATCTTTAATACATCTGTCTGCTGTCTTTCTCCATTGTTCGGTAATCCTATCCATTATACTTCGAGGATAATCAAGCATGACCGGTGCCATTATTCAGTCCGTCCTCATGACCCAAGGATCCTTCTCCCTTCTCTCATTGTTCTTCACTTCCCTTTATATAGGATAGTAGTCTTCCTATCACTGCTATAACCCTTTCACTGCCAGAGCCATTTTTTGCACACATTTAAAAAAAAATCCCTTTGGGCCTGAAGATAAGTTTAAACCCCCTAACCAATATATATTTTCTGACAACAGACACCCTAGAGAATAAAAGATGCTTTCACAGACTATTAGCGCAACAATTTATAAAAGACAAATTTCAGCTAAAAAATAGACTAAAGTTAACTTTAGGGTACACACAAGCAGGGGCGGACTGACCATTTGGAAACTCGGGCACTGCCTGAGGGCCCGGGGTCAGTAGGGGGCTCCATGAGATGCCCCTGGTACCTTTTTCATAGGCTTTTTTGAGTTTGGGCAAGGACACCTGGGTCCCATGATCCCCTATTGCCCAGGGGCCCCATGAGTTGTCAGTACGCCCCTGCACACATGTAATATTTTACCAAATAGTTAAAAAGCAACTCCACTTTTGTTTAATTAAGGAGAAAAAAAGCCTTCTGGGTGATAAATATACATTGCAGGAAATTGAATTCCTACCCTTTCCTGCTCTGAAGAAATAGCTGTTTGTTTCACCGTGTCCTGATTCTGAATGGAAGGGTTCATTATAATTACAATGATCAATTTTTAAATGTCTATGCCATTGTTTGTAGATTTACATAGACTAAATAATATGCACGGATTTGGGTTATTTTTACCAAAAAAAAAAATTCTGGCCTACATTTATGTAGGAAGTGTAGCCCGGGCGCTACCCGCCTCCTCAGTTCCCCCGCTCTGCCTGCTTGTCCCCCCCCTCCACCTGTCAGCAGCAGGGAGAAAAACACTGGAGGAGGATGGCTGCAGGCTTTGCATGGTCCCCACTTGCTGTCCGCTCTCTCTCCTTTCTCACCCCCTCCAGCTAAGCCACACATGGAGTCAATGAGGAGAGGACTGAGAGGCATGATGGGACTTGTAGTCCCAAACAGTGAACTGGCCATTGGAAACAAGCCAGCTCAGGACTACGCCTCCCACAAAGCCTCAAGACAGAAGGGAAGGAGGGAGCAGAGTTCAGTGCAGCGCAGGAGAGCCGAGAGAGAGCCATGCTGTCCAGCATTGTCCCTGGAAGAGACCAAGGCCGAGGGATGGAGCCATTGCCAGGACACAGATCTGCTGCTCTGCCTATTGGAGTCACCATGGACAACCCAACATTTAGGAGTGCGCTGACTCCTGTTTGGAGGGACCACTACTGCTGTGTCGCTGGGTCTGGTGAAAGGGCCTTGCACCCATTACCTGCTACCACTGCTATAGATTGAGCCATTAACTACCTAACCAGCTATCCTATAGACCTAATACTACCTGCAGGCCTTATTGACTGCCTAAAGCGCACCAACAGTTCAAGGGCCCCAACGTTTAGCCGTCTGAAGAGTCAGAACTAAAGACTGCTCCAAACAGTTGCTTTTCCAAGGCCTTTGCTGCCTTTTTCTAGTTCAAGAGGTATCTCTTGGGAGACACTGCATACCCCTGCCCATTCCTTAGAGTGGGGGAGAAGTAGTAGTATCATCCCTTGCATTGTATTCAGCGTTCATTTAAACTGTTGAATGCTGGTTTGAAAATATCTGTTTTGTTTTCAGCTAGTGATATGGAAACTGACCTTAGTCATTCTGGCATAGTTATTACTCCGTCTAGCAGACTGTGTTCAACTTTACCTGCTGTGTGTACATTTATGTTCTACTACCATTTACATTAAACTATTACCAACAGATTAAAGCGGAGCGCCACTCAAAAGGGAAAAGGGGAAGTTCCGCTTTAAGGACTGCTCCCCCGCTCCCCATTAAGGATTGAAACCTTTGGGGGGCAGGGGGGGGGCAGGGGGGGGCAGGTACCCGAATTTGACAGGTACCCGCTCCCCTTCCGGTCCAATCGCCCAGGCAACCGGAAGCGGAAGGTGTCCTCCCTCCCTGTAGTCTTTTGGGACACGTGACAGGTCCCAGAAGACTACAGGACCATTCATGAAGAGCAGCGCTACTCGCGCATGCGCAGTGGTTACCCGGCTGTGAAGACGCAAGCTATCACAGCCGGGTACCCACACTGAAGATGCCGGCCTCCTGGAATACAGGACGGCCGGTGAAATGGGCTGCGGGGGACACACCGAGGGACAGGTAAGTGGCTGTTTTTTAAAAGTCAGCAGCTACAGTTTTTGTAGCTGCTGACTTTTATTTTTTGACAACGTGAGTGGAACTCCGCTTTATGTACATTATTTCTACATGGGTGTATGTTCATTCTTTGATATTAAAGTATCTACAGCCAGGCAAAGGGTATTTTCTATTGGTGTCTTTATATGCCTGCAGTGTTTTACATTCAACCAGGTGTGTTACTGGGGCCGAGGTTGTTCTTGGAGTCGAGGCTCAGAGCAGAGAACTCAAAAAGAGAGGCTCCTTCAGATGTGGCGCTACAAAAGATTATTTCTTTGCAAAATTTTGTAACAGGAACAGAAAAATGTGTTTTGTTTTTCTTAACTTTTCAGTATTTTTCATTTATGGAGCAAAAAATAGAAATCCCAGTGGTGATTAAATACCGCCAAAAGAAAGCTCAATTGTTTGAAAAAAAAGATAAATTTAATTTGTGTTCAGAATCGCCAGTTAAAGTAGCCCAGTGCTGAATAGCAAAAAATGGCCTGGTCGTGAAGGGGGTATAACCTTCTGGAGGTCAAGTGGTTAAACTCCAGCTTCCTGGAGTTTAATGGTGGTTTCCATGCTACAGCAATCTGCTGCTTACATTTTGTAATAATATGTGAAAGAATACGTGAAAATAGAGAAGGGTTTACCTAGAAAAGCTAGATGACTTGGAAAGCCACTGATAACTACTGGAAGGGGGATATTGATAATACAAATGTAGAAACATATTAGATAACCCCAACTAATAAAATTATGTATTTAATAAAAAAAAAACTTTAAAGTGATTGTAAACCTCAGACAAGAAATATGAACAAAGCACATCCTTCTATAGTGTGTACTTGTCTCAGTCCAGATCACCAAGTGCCATTTCTGTCTGCTGCCTCCTTCCTCTGCTATCAGCACAAGTTACTTCCGACAAGTTTTCCTGACACCAAGAGAACAATGGTGACAGGGAAGGGAGCTCATGCACACAGTCTGTGATTGACAGTCTCAGCTCTGTTCCTGTGTGCTCTGTGAAGGGGGGGGGGGGGGTGTCCCTTCCCTCCAATCAGCTCTCACTGAGATCACTGAGATAAGAAAAGAATGCAGATAAACAGATAAAACTTACGGGGGATGATTTATTTAATCTCTGTGTATCACCTGAAGCCAGTCACTTCAATGGGTGTCTGTAAGGGTTTACAACCGCTTTAACCCCCCTGGCGGTATTCCCGACTGTAGCTCGGGGTAAAGTTTCAGTACCAAAAGCGGTATCCTTGAGCTTACCATGCGGTGCTGCATAGGGATTGCCTGCAGCGCTTACCTTGTCCTTCACTCCCGCGATGTGTCCCCTGCAGCGTCCCCAGCCATCTCCTCCGGCCGATGCGGCATCCGGCTCCTGTGTTCCTGTCCCTGTGACGTCGGGACATACGGGCGCCGGAACCGGCGGGAAATTTGAAAATTTTAAAAAATTTCATTTTTTTCTAAACGAATTTTATATAGTATAACATTCCTGTTTCAAACCATTTCACATACATTTTGTCCCGAGTGCTTTGTCCGGCGCCCTGCCTGCATTTTTACTGTTCTTTCTGTCTGGAAACTGAGAAACGTCCATGGCGTCCAAAAAGTGTCCCTTTAGGTCTAAAGCGGGTTTAGATCAGCTAGAGAACAGCGATAGTAAATCAGAACCACTTGCAGAATTGATTGATAATGATTCGTGGGGGAAATTCATCATCAGACACTGAAAACGATTCTGCGACTTTGCTCAGCGATGTGCGAACTTGGCGCTATATTTCAAATTTCAGTGTTTTTGGTTTGATTATATTATTGAATTAAATTTATTATTATTATATTATTATTTTTATGATTATTTATTAAATTATAATTTATGATTTAGTGTTTAAAATTTTATCATCCCCGGGATGTTTACTAGACTCTTGTTCGGACAGATTTCATTCAGTTATTCCTAAAAATTACAGCCTACAATAAAAAAATAACATATTTCCATGCAAAATAACCGTACCACTTTCAGCACCAAAAATCTGAAATAATAAGACCGCTAGGGAGGTTAAAATGGAACTTCACCCTAGTGAAATAGTGCCCTGTCTCATCCCCCCTTCCCTCTCTTACAACTGGATATAACATTTTTTTTTAAGGTGAGAATGGCCCATGTAAACGGACAGATGAAAAACGGACATACGGAACGCCTGTGTGATAGAGGCCTTAGGGGGAGTAAGTAGTAACCACTTTCCTCCAATCTCATTTCATTGGTAAGGTGGGATCATTGATGTGTTTGTACACCCTAGCAATAACCTTCTTTTATCTGCCTGTCAAATATATGAAAGTGTTAAATTATATCTGTTTTCAAAGCACAAGAATGCCTGCTGATGTTGCTAGAAATATTGGGAGCTGATCAGGGGCGTACTGACAACTCATGGGGCCCCCGGGCAATAGGGGATCATGGGGCCCCTGTGTCCTTGCCCAAACTCAAAAAAGCCTATGAAGAAAGTACCAGGGGCATCTCATGGGGCCCCCTACTAACCCCGGGCCCTTGGGCAGTGCCCGAGTTTCCAAATGGTCAGTCCGCCCCTGGAGCTGATAACGTCCTGTGCTTTCTGCCCCTGCTACACTAAAGCAGTGTTATCAGCCCTGCCCAGTTCACCTTTAAGAACTACAGAACACCACCCATATTTTGGTGATAAAGAGAGATGGAGGTGTTTCTTAGTCCAACACTGCTCCTCTGTAGATACAGCCCAGTAAGCGTTGTCACCCAAGGACAGGAAATCTGTTACTGGCAGGGTCACCAGGTGAAAACAAAGGGAAGGTGTTAGAAATTCTGTATATAACCCTACAGAATAGACAGGACACTGTCCACACGTAACTGTCTGCTTCACTGCAGCAAGGAAACAGGAAACTTTATTCAGAGAAAAGGCATAGAATATACCATAGATGCAGATACAATCCTAGAAACACTGCCATCTACTGGTTGAAGAATATATCTCTACTGAATACTGAGGGAGTTGTTGCACAAAACACATGAACATTGTATTCTAACAGAAGGAAAATCCCGGAGAAAAAAAAAAATGAAGCCACCATATCTTAGGACTGGTATGGTGCAATTTTATTTATTTCAGGTACTTATATAGCGCCATCAATTTACGCAGTGCTTTACATATATATTGCACATTCACATCAGTCCCTAACCCTCAAGGGGCGTACAATCTAAGGTCCCTAACTCACATTCATACATACACGTACTAGGGCCAATTTAGACAGGAGCCAATTAACCTACCAGCATGTCTTTGGCGTGTGGGAGGAAATTGGAATACCCGGAGGAAACCCACGCAGGCACAGGGAGAACATGCAAACTCCAGGCAGATGGTGCCATGGTTGAGATTTGAACCAACAACCCTAGTACTGCCAGGTGAAAGTACTAACCATTTAGTCACTGTGCTGCCCATAATAAAGCTTATGTTCTCGGGTTTAGATGCATTTTATGTTACTGGCCCAAGGTACTGGCCTAGGAGGCATATGCCGACCCCCCAGCCAAGTCCTTCCCTGTGTATCAAGGTTAGAGTTCATACACATGCAGGGGCAGACTGGCCATTTGGGGGGCCCGGGCGCAGTAGGGGGCCCCATGAGATGCCCTTGGTACCTTTCATAGGCTTTTTTTGGGTGTGGTTTGAGGACACAGGGGCCCCATGATCCCCTATTGCCCGGGGGCCCCATGAGTTGTCAGTCCGCCCCTGTATACATGACCTGTATAGCAGCAGATTCTATCCACCCAAAGCCCAAAATTGATAGATGCTATCAAGTCAGCCATAAACAGCAATGGAATCACATAGAGCGTCCATCGGTCCCATAAACAACTGTCACAGGCCTGTATTACATTTGAAGTACCTTGGCTATATTTCCTAACCATTAACAAAATGTTTTTGATGAAAAGGAAACAAAGCATACAAATGCGTCTTTGGTTCAGAAAGGTAGAGCGGTGGATAAGGTTACTAATGGAATTTTAGACCCTATGGCAAGAATATTTTTGGACTGTTATTTTTCACTTCCTTCATAAACATTAACAATGTTTTTTAAATTCATGGACTACGGAGCCTAGAGGGCACTGACAACATAAGTACACTTCACGCTCCAATGGGTAAGTGTTAGACTGTCCTCTAACCAAGAAGATACGCCGTTCTCATGATGGGAAATGCTTTGAGTACTTGTTCTATTGACTTAAAAAGGCCAAAATGTGACATGTACTTAGATCAATATTGCCAATGGTTCGTACTAGACATGCTGTCTTGTTACCGCAAACCAACATTATTTAGTTGTTTTTATTATTATCGCCATCATCATTCAATTAAAGGCAAAAAAGATCTCATTTACAGATTTGGAATTTATATATATACAGCATATAGTGTATCTAATAGATACAGTATATGTAATTTTTTTTTTCTTTTGCAACATTAGTTATTTTTATTGTCTTTTTAACCCCTTGACGCTGACGGCACACAAATACTGTATGTGGCCTCACAGAACTGGGCTTTTTTCCGTGGGGCCGCATATTTGCTTACCTGTCTTTGTGCTGGGAGTGCTAACGATCGGGACCCGGGACTCCCGATTCCGGGTCACGTGATCGCTGTTATAGCCTCTGAATGGCTATCACAGTGATCAGTCACTATGCAGCCCGGCCCACTTGTTTTTTCTCTCTCTATGAATGGAGAAGAGAGATACATTGTATCTCTCTAACTCCTGACATAGATAAAAAAATGTTTGTAAAAAAAAAGAAAAAGATAAATAAATAAATATTAAAAAAGAAAAGAAAAAATAAAGAAAAATACCTAGATCAAGGTTTGATCTAGTTCAGTGCCAGGGTTAGTGTTTGGGTCAAGGTCAGGGTCAAATGTCAGGATTTAAAAAAAAAATTGTTATCAGTGTCAGTTAGCGTTAATGTCAGTGTCAGTGTGTTTTAGGTAAAAAAAAAAAGACAAAAACAAAATGCGTACTATTGATTCTGGGCTGTACTATGGGTACAAACAACAAATAACATATACATACAGTCATGGCCGAAATTGTTGGCACCCTTGATATTTCTCCAGGAAATCATGTATTTCTCACGAAACGTATTGCATTAACACATGTTTTGCTATACACATGTTTATTCCCTTTGTGTGTATTGGGACAAAACAAAAAAAGGGAGGAAAGAAAGCAAATTCGACATAATGTCACACAAACCTCCAAAAATGGGCTGGACAAAAGTATTGGCACCCTTTCACAACTGCGGATAAATAAGAATGTTACAAGCATGTGATGCTCCTGTAAACTCACCTGGGGCAAGTAACAGGTGTGGGCAATATAGAAATCACACCTGAAAGCAGATAAAAAGGAGAGACGTTCACTTAACCTTTGCATTGTGTGTCTGTCTGTGCCACACTAAGCATGGACAACAGAAAGAGGAGACGAGAACTGTCTGAGGACCTGAGAACCAAAATTGTGGCAAAATATCAACAATCTCAAGGTTACAAGTCCATCTCCAGAGAACTAGATTTGCCTTTGTCCACAGTGCGCAACATTATCAAGAAGTTTGCAACCCATGGCACTGTAGCTAATCTCCCTGGTCGTGGACGGATGAGGAAAATTGATGAAAGATTGCAACGCAGAATAGTCCGGATGGTGGATAAGCAGCCCCAAACATGTTCCAAAGACATTCAAGCTGTCCTGCAGGCTCAGGGAGCATCAGTGTCAGCGCGAACTATCCGTCGACATTTAAATGAAATGAAACGCTATGGCAGGAGACCCAGGAGGACCCCACTGCTGACACAGAGACATAAAAAAGCAAGACTACAGTTTGCCAAAATGTACTTGAGTAAGCCAAAAGCCTTCTGGGAAAACGTCTTGTGGACAGATGAGACCAAGATAGAGCTTTTCGGTAAAGCACATCATTCTACTGTTTACCGAAAATGGAATGAGGCCTACAAAGAACAAAACACAGTACCTACGGTAAAATATGGTGGAGGTTCAATGATGTTTTGGGGTTGTTTTGCTGCCTCTGGCACTGGGTGCCTTGACTGTGTGCAAGGCATCATGAAATCTGAGGATTACCAAAGGATTTTGGGTCGCACTGTAGGGCCCAGTGTCAGAAAGCTGGGTTTGCGTCCAAGATCCTGGGTCTTCCAGCAGGACAATGACCCCAAACATACGTCAAAAAGCACTCAGAAATGGATGGCAAAGAAGCGCTGGAGAGTTCTGAAGTGGCCAGCAATGAGCCCAGATCTAAATCCCATTGAACACCTGTGGAGAGATCTTAAAATTGCTGTTGGGAAAAGGTGTCCTTCCAATAAGAGAGACCTGGAGCTGTTTGCAAAGGAAGAGTGGTCCAAAATTCCGGGTGAGAGGTGTCAGAAGCTTATTGATGGTTATAGGAAGCGACTGATTTCAGTTATGTTTTCCAAAGGGTGTGCAACCAAATATTAAGTTAAGGGTGCCAATACTTTTGTCCAGCCCATTTTTGGGGTTTTGTGTGACATTATGTCATATTTGCTTTTCTGCCTCTGTTTTATATTTGTTCCAATACATACAAAGGGAATAAACATGTGTATAGCAAAACATGTGTTAATGCAATACCTTTTTTGTGTGAAATACTTGATTTTCAGGAAAAATATCAAGGGTGCCAACAATTTCGGCCATGACTGTATATGGTATCACTGCGATCATCAGGAGCTGGAGAATTTATTTTGGGTTGTTCTATGGAGGTAGGTTATGGTCATAACAAGAAATATTTTTTTTTTTACTATTTTGGGCCAGTTTTCCTTTGATAATAAAAACAAATTAGGAGCTATCCATTACCATTTACCAACAAATGCCCAATTTGTCCTGAAAGAAACAAGGTATAAGTCACCTGGATGTACAAAGTAGTTGTGACGATATGCACGGTTTTACTAACACATGTCAACGTTGCAGAATGCAGAATTGTGCTTAGGCATTTAGATTTGTTTTACCCTTAGGCGTGAAGGGGTTAACCTCCCTGGCGGTCTGATTATGTCCATATTTCTGTGCTCAAAGCGGTACATTATTTTGCATGGAAATATGATGTTTTTTTATTGTAGGCCTGTAATTCTTAGGAATAACTCACTGAAATCTGTCCGAACAAGAGTCTAGTAAACATCCCGGGGATGATAAAATTTGAAACACGAAATCATAAATTATAATATAATAAATAGTCATAAAAAATAATAATATAATAATAATAAATTTAATTCAATAATTTAATAAAACCAAAAACACTGAAATTTGAAATAGAGCGCCAACTTCGCACATCGCTGAGCTCAGTTGCAGAATCGTTTTCAGTGTCTGATGAGGAATTTCCCCCACGAATCATTATCACTCAATTCTGCAAGTGGTTCTGATTTACTATCGCTGTTCTCTAGCCGGTCTAAAACCGCTTTTGACGTAAAGGGACGCTTTTTGGATGCCATGGACGTTTCTCAGTAAAACAGTAAAAATGCTGGCAGGGCGCCGGACAAAGCACTCGGGACAAAATGTATGTGAAATGGTTTGATACAGGAATGTAATACTATCAGATTTTAGTGTATTGAGTGAATGTCAAATTTTTACATTTTTTAAATTCCTGTCCCCCGTACGTCCCGACGACGTATGGAACAGAACCCGGAAGACGGAGAGGAGATGGCCGGGGACACTTCGGGGGGAAATCGCGGGAGCGCAGGACAAGGTAAGTGCAGAAGGGATCCCAGAGCAACGCTGCAGTGTATTCCCGAGTGTAGCTCAGTTTTCTGGTACTGAAAGTTAACCCCGAGCTACACTCTGGAATACCGCCAGGGGGGTTAAGGAAATTGTGGGTTTATATAGTTCTGATGCATTTCATGGATGCATAAAAAAAATGAGTGCTCTGTACACTAAATAATCATAAACAATAATAAATCAAATAAATACTGCTACATAAAAAATGTGCATAAATTCACAGAAATAATATAAGTCCACTTCCGTATATTAAATAATAAGAAAGTTCAAAAATCCAAGATCATAGTGCTGTGTGCTAAAGAAATCCTCCAACGGAAAGTGCAGAGGTGTTCACAAATGCTTGACACAAAAGAAAAAATCAGCCTCTTACCAGACAATTTGATCTCCAATCAAGAGATCAAACGAGCGGATGGTGTTCAGATCCCACACTGACACCCTAGTTAGCCATATCAAGGAGATGAATGGGAGATGAATAGACAACTGCAGGTTCACTTGAACGAATCCATCACATCAGACAGCTCTCCACATCATGCAAGGAAAGATTTAAAACAGAAGAAGAAAACTTCATAGTGTGACCCGATAAACCAGCAAAAAATTTATTAAAGTATTGCACTTACAGTATATAGATAAAGGCAGTGTAAACATTGAAAATTCTTGCGGTGTCAAATCACCAGCCGGAATGAGGTGACATCACAGAAAGCTCCGCCCAACAAGCGTTTCTCCAAAAATGGCGTTTCCCCTTTTTTCTGATTTCATGGATGCACCATGGAATATATTAAACAACATATGCTAAAAATCTAAATGTGTCACCCTCCCTTTTGCTAAAATGCTGAGTGTAAAAAAATCACCCTGTTACAGTACCTCCAGGATCCACACACCTACGCTCAGGGGCTTGACCAGTCACATTCAGGGCTCCTGTTAGAAACCACGAGGCCCCATACAGCCAACCTGACAGGGCCCACCCCTCCCCTCAAAAAACAAAGTTTACTATGCTTCAGTTATTAATGAACACAGAGAGTAACTGGTACCAATCACTCTCTATGTTCATTCAGGAAAGGAAGGATCTGGTAAATGTAACATATTTACCCATATTTTTCCCCACTCTCCATTCTGAAGGATCCTGTTGTGTGATTGCAGCCACTTGTAGTAAGGAGAGGAGGGAAGCTGGCAGCACTGTGGGGGTGGAGGCACACAGGGGGTCTGGGCAGCAGGGGGAAATGTGTGGTGCACAGAGAGGGTGATGAGTGCGGCAGGGGGGCAATTACTGGAACCGATCCCCTGTATGGCTCTCTGTAGCAGCTGAGAGCCAGCGGGTGGGAGAGGAGAAGAAGCCAGATTTCAGCTGCTGCAGAGAGGGCCATTCAAGGGATCAGTTCAAGTAATTGCCCCCCCCCCTCCCCACATCTGATTCACCCAGTATGGGCCCCCTGCTGCCCTGGGCACTGTACAGGAGGACTGATGGTACCCACTTATCCTAGGCCTTGCCCACATCCCATCTCGTGACCTTTTGACTATGGCTGGTTGTGTACCAAACCATGTGTTGGCATGCATGTATTCGTGCACACTGATGGTGTTGGGCGTGTTCGCTAGCTAGGAGGGTGTTAAAGCCTTAGCCTTTCAAGTGGCTGGTGTTGTGTCTTATCACCAGCTACCCCTAAAATGGATTCCTATAATCCTGAATCTCCCGTTGCCAATTTACATTTCCTGAGCTGACAACTCTCTTGCCTGCTGCCTACCCCACCCTCTGCCTGAACCTGGCTGCTCTCTTGCCTGGCACATGCTTTGACCCTTAATAGGACTTCACTACTCTCTTGCCTTCTTCCTGCCTTGAGCCCAGCATGAACCTGGATACTCCCATGCCTGCCGCCTACCTCAACCTCTGCCTGAACTCTGCCTGCTTTGACCTCTAGCGAGACCTGACAACTCTCTTGCCTGCTGCCTACCCCACCCTCTGCCTGAACCTGGCTTCTCTTTTGCCTGGCACATGCTTTGACCCTTAACAGGACTTCACTACTCTCTTGCCTTCTGCCTGCCTTGAGCCCAGCATGAACTTGGATACTCCCATGCCTGCCGCCTACCTCAACCCCTGCCTGCTTTGACCTCTAGCGAGACCTGACAACTCTCTTGTAAACAATCTCTGCACTGTAGTCCGTCTGTGCAGCAACCCTTTGGTGAAGTGATCCTGGAGGGCTGAACCCTGGTGACAGTTTTCAGAAAACTTGGAATCATTAGGATTTCCAGCCCATAACCCATTGCAGGAGGGTGCTCTGGTGCAGACCAGCTGTCACTTAATTTCCACACCTTGGGTGATCCCGCACCACCTGCCGGAAGGTACCATAACATACCCTTACGGGAAAAATGAATGTTTGATAAAATACTCAACTCTCTTCAAGGTTCTGCCTGTGGTGCCTAGAAGAGGGTGGCATCTTCCTCCTTCCACCGAGATCTGGGGAAAGTAGAGTAGCCCAAATCTCACTAAGAAGATACTCCTAGCACTGTGCTGCAGCATCTTCTCACAAAATTGGAGTACTCACCATTCCCCCAAAGCTTGTTGGCAGAATGATGATGGCCCCCTTTGCAGTACAGAACAAGGAGGAAAGGGGGGGGATTTGAAAAGTGGATTCGCTTAGAGTACAAGTGCCATCATTTTGAAATCCCAGTTCCTGGCTCATCTCTTCTCTTCCAGTGCAGTGGCTTCTGCAAATAGGATGCAGGAGATCAGCAGTACTGAATCACAGATGGGAACATTTATCAATTCAGTTGCATAGCGGGGCAATTCTAAGCATGAAAGAGTGAAAAGTGTGTCAAAAAATAGTCCATCCAAAAATAAATAGGTGCCCCTGACGACGTTACCTGTGACGAAACGTGTAGGGAGGAGCCACGCACACACACTACTGCGAAAATTTTGGATTTTTTTGCCAATCAATGCCTAATGATGTTTGCTTACATGTGAGTGCAACCATACTTTAAATAAATGTGATTATGGTTTTACACTATGTGGAATACTCTTTCTGCGAGTCGTTTAGCTACCCTAATCAAGGTCCATTGTTTGGAAGATCCTTATCTGCTCTTTTGGTGATCTGGAGGAGGATTTGCGTGTCTGGCTTTCTGGATTGTTTAACAAAGCGCGAATGACCACTCTTAACAGGGGGTCATGCTTTTCTGGTAAGCCTTCTGTAGTAGTGGTTGGTGACACAACACCTGTCCTTGGATCTCTTTTGTTTCATCACAACCTCTAGGACTTTTATTTTATTTTTGGATGGACTATTTTTTTACACACTTTTCACTGTTTTGTCACTTTTTTAAGCGCTGCACTCTTATGTATTTATTGTTGATTGCCTAATATCAGGGTTTTTGTGTTAAGCTGCTATATGTTTCACATTTCATTTTTGATTATTGATTGTCTATTGTGGTTCTTATTAGCGCAGGTTTATATATATATTTATCTTAATACTAATCAGGATCAGTGGTACAGATTATGGAACAGGATTACTACAAGGTTGCATGCTTGCTTCATAAATTCCTCCCTCAACTGTCCTAAAGTGGCACTTCGGCAGAATGAAACCTGACCCTGACCACTTAATTATGCAACTGGAAATCTGTCTTATTTTCAGTGTTAACTCTGTCTCAGAACTTTACAAATTCTTGCATTTGGCTGCCCAGGGATACAGGTCGCAAATATACTGTAAATCTGTCGCAAAGACTTTGCCGAACACCTGATTTACAACTAATTTGAGTTATAAATATCCCCCACAGTGCTTTAGGAAAGTAAATTCAGTTAGGGCAGCATTGAAACATACAAGAGGACATGCATCTATTTGTTTTAATTTACATTTTTGCTTTACTTTTGTAATGTTATTCTTTAAATGACAATCTTCCTCCCACTCACCAATCCATGCAACTGGCAGATCCACCCTGCGAGCAAAACTGCACAACCACCACTGGAAACTCTTTCAGTCAGTCCCAAAGTCTTCTGCGCAAACAAATCTGTTTCATTCCTATATATATTTCTAGAGGCTATAATTGGGTTGAATTATAGACAACCTCGGCTATATGAATTGATTAATTTTGTGCAAAAGACTTTGGGACCGGCATAGCCTGTGTGTAGATTCCAGGGAATTCTTGTGGGATGTCTGGAATTTAGGAATGTGCATGTGGGCAGTATTTCCCTTAGAATAGTGACCATGCATGCACACGCACACAGGAATGCGCACAAGTACGCCCACAGCACCTGTTGGCACCATATGGTCAATTTAAGGATGCTACTGCCCTTGTTCAGGTGCTGACTGGTCTTTCAGGTGCTTCCCGTGTCCTGCTCTCATTCGGTGTGTTCTCTTGTTGCTGGCTTGCTTCTCACCTGACCTTGGATCCTGCTTCTGCCTTGCCTCCAGTTCTTGAACCCGGCTCTGCTTCTGATATGTCTCTGTCTATGATTCTTCACCTCTCTGCTCGCCCGTTGCTGACCTCAGCTAATGCTGTGACCATGCTTCTGTCTCTGATTTTGGCCTCATGTCCTGTCTGGCTGTCATCCATACCAGCTCCGCACACCGCAGTGTGCTCCGGTCATAAGTCTGCTGGGAGCTGTGACAAGCCACAGGCCCAGGACCTGCTGCACATTCAGAGTGCCTCCTTAACCTCAGCTGGACCACTGTACATGGCTACTCAATGTTCTGCCAGCCTGTCTGGGATTGCATCTCCTGCTGCAAGTTCTGCTATCAACACCTTCCAACATTCGAGTTCCTCCTGTCCCTTGGTACCCTCTGTTCCACCTTCAGTGGGACCTTGGCTGGAGAGACCAACCTCACCATTTCAGTCTCCTATCAGGTACGTGACAGTACCTTCAGCTCCTCTCCCTCCTCCTGGGAGGGGGTTATAGGGTGGGTGGGTGTTGAAACTGTTGGGGGGTATTGTGGGTTGTGGGGGGTTTGGTGGGTGGTTGGGAGTGGCTGGTAGGGTGGGGGGGTGATAGGAGTTGGATCATAGGGGTATTTCATACGGGGTAGGTCAAACCTAGTGGATGCTGGATTATATGTCATATCTCTGATGTCATTTTATGTGATGATGTACAATAAACATGTTTTGAGGTTAGCCTGTTAGGTGTGCAGCCTATTTTTTTTCTCCTTTGTTTTTTTTACGTGACAGTACCTGTCAGAGTTGTGGGAGGGGCCTCACCCACTACAGGCTGCCTGCAGAAATCAACAGGAAGGGGCGGATACAAGACCAGTCACCCTGCACATGGAGAGAGATCAGCAGTAACCAGTCTTTATTACAGGAAGTTCCTGCACAGAGGTAAAGTCTGCACACTGGATTACTACACAGATCTGGAAGAAGTTCAGAAAGCACATCAAGACCTCAAGTAAGGATATACATGCCTTATGTATTTATACAATATTCGCTGATCCCAGAGTTCAGCTTTAAATCTGCCTAATCAGCTCTGATGAAGAAAGGACTCCCTTCAAAACGCGTCAGCCTGACTCTCGTGTTTAGACTTGCGCTGGTCTCTGACTGTTTAAAGTCTCACTAAGGACTTTACACATCTGTTATACTTCTCTGTTTGTGAGTATATTTTCAAATTCAATAAAATCACATTTTACTGAGGTTGGTGTGCAAGGTTGGAGCGCTTTCTTTTTGTTTCGCTTTACAGTATGTTCTAATAAGCAAGTCATAAAAATCCAAAAGGTAAAAATGGAATTTAATAGGTAAATGTGTTAACAAAAATAGTTGTTTTATAGTTTTTAATGAGTTTTATATTGTGTGATATATATATATATATATATATATATATATATATATATATATATATATATATATATCACACAAACACCACACATACAATTTTTGCAATCAAAATATGTTTGATTTTCCCAGGCAAAATAGAGGCAAAAATGTTTTCCGGCTGAGGTGCAATTTAGTTTATTATTATTATACAGTATTTATATAGCGCCAAAGGGTATGCTCAGCGCTGTACAGTAGCGAGGGGGACAGAACATGAGACAATACAGTAACATTACAATACACGAGGGGTTCGAGGGCCCTGTTCTTTCGAGCTTACAATCTAACAATTTAGCAAGCTGACTTGTCCAAAGGTGAAGCGGTTCAAGTTCACAAACACCTTGATCTTAACAATGATAAAATAGATTAAGTATGCCCAATTTAATCCTGCAAATTGTACATATTCAAATTCAATAAAATCACATTTTACTGAGGTAATGCGCAAGGTTGGTGCTCTTTCTTTTTGTTTCGCTTTACAATATGTCCTAATAAGCAAGTCATAAAAATGCAAAAGGTAAAAATGAAATTTAATAGTTAAACATGTTAAACAAAAATAGTTGTTTTATAGTTTTTTTATGAGTTTTATATTGTGGGATATTATAAATATATATATATATATCACACAAACACCACACATACAATTTTTGCAGTCAACATATGTTTGATTTTCCCAGGCAAAATAAAGGCAAAAAAGTTTTCCGGCCGAGGTGCAATTTAATTTAGCAAGCTGACTTGTCCAAAGGTGAAGCAGTTCAAGTTCACAAACACCTTGATCTTAACAATGATAAAATAGACTAAGTATACCCAATTTAATCCTGCAAATTGTACAATCCACATGACCCATTCCATCTCGCACTGAATTAACGGCTACGGGATGAAGCCAAGGAAGACGTCCTGTTTAAAGCCATCACTTAATTTACTAACCAACTAGACACGAATCACATAGTCTCTTATCATCGCCCACATACATATATAAGATATCTGAGATGAGAAGGTCAAAGAGGAGAAGGGTTTCTCCAAGGATATTTGAGTTTAGCTAGAATTTCATAAGTAAAACCTGAGGGGAAGTAATAATCTCCACCAGTCTATATTCATTTTAAGGATTTTCATGAATCATGAATGAAGCAGATCCTTACCTGCTTGTGATCTGTAGATGCAGGAACAGGCCATGTCATCACACACACTGAAGTAGAGTGTTAAGTCGGCCATACACTAGACAAATTTATTTTGAAAATGTTCATTTCAGGAACATTTGACTTTCAAATCGTTAGTTGGGTCAAATCAGCTTTGGTCTTTAACCGAACCAAAAGGAGCAAGATAATATTACAAGCACATAAAACCAAGGCCAATTGCGGACTTTAGAGGCACTGCGACAAAAAAAAATTATTTTTTTGAAACAACACTTTATGATAGCAATGTATACCATACACATGAGTTACATACATATTGTTCCGCTAAGAATACAAGACTCCCATGTAGGGGGGGAAGGTATTCTATGCTGATTACAAAATTCTTCAAAATGTATTTTCTTGTTAAAATTGACACACATGTACCATATTTCGGTAAAGATATCACAAGACATAAATCGATATGGGTAATCACATAGTAGTTATTCGACATGTTTCACGATATTATCGCTTCTTCAGGAGTTACTTGAGCAGGGGCGGACTGACAATTTGGTAACTCGGGCACTGCCCGAGGGCCCGGGGTCAGTAGTGGGCCCCATGAGATGCCCCTGGTACCTTTTTCATAGGCTTTTTTGAGTTTGGGCAAAGACACAGGGGCCCCATGATCCCCTATTGCCGGGGGTCCCATGAGTTGTCAGTCCACCCCTGTACTTGAGATATCGGTAGCAAAGCAGAACATGTGTCAGGATAGATGAGATTGTCACATGGATCAAAAACGTGTCAAGCAAGGTGGCAGGGGGGTCCCATAAGGATGTAGCACCACTTGGCAGTCCCCATAGACAGATGGTGTATATGAAATCTTGTTGTAATAAGGGCAAATGATAGAATCCACGGCCAGCATTGTCCTGAACGTCTCCTGTAGTAGAGCCCGCTAGGGGCATAGTTGGAAGTCAAGCTGTCCTCCTCTTGGGGGCTGCCAAAAGATGTATTTGGGGGTGTCGGATAAGGAACCGTATATACTCCATCCCACTGAGCCTTAAAGGAGCAAGATAGATTTTTTTAGTTTTTATGAGCAAATTTATAACAGTGAATGTCATCAAATGTACTGATGAGAATTTTTGTACGAATTTTTGTTCATGTATCTACTAGTATATGGCCAGATCTAAGTTGAAGGGTCTCTTTTCTGTAGCTAAGTGTTGCTTCTTGGTGCTGTAAAAAGTAAGTACTGCACTTCCTACATTCATATACTGTACGAGGTGGTATCAAAAAGTTTCAAGACTAGTTTTGTCACACACAGTCACCACAGAGAGTACCAACCTTCATAAGGCAGTGTGCTGGATTAGAAGCTGATTGGCTCCCATGCACAGCTGCTCCAGATTTTGCATTCTCCAGTTGTGGTACATCAACCCCATCACATCTGTTGGAAGTCTGTTCCAAGCATCAGTTACTGTTTCAGTGAAATAAAACTTGGCCTCGTGCACACTGGCTGTTACAAAAACGCCAGTAGCACTAGCTGTAAAATGCTGCATTAAAAATCAGTTTTGTTGCATTTTGTATGTTTGCATGTCGTGTTTGTGCATTAGCGATTTTCAGCGTTTGTGTTTTTTAGGGTTTTTAGCAAAACTATACTCTCACAAAAGCTTAAGGCTCAAAAATGCTCATAAACGCCGGGTAGCCACGTTTTTCAGTGTTTTTTCCAGCATTTTGCATCACCTTTCAGCTTTAGAGCATTTTTACAGTTGAAAAACTGCTCTTCAAATGCAGTAGTTATGGGGTTTTTTATATAGATGAATCAGAGCTCCCTTCCTCCTGCTGGTGACCCCTTTAGTAATAACTGAAGATCCATATTGAGGAATCAGGGCCTCCTTCATTCTGCTGGAGACCCCTCTAGTGATAACTGAAGATCCATATTGAGGAATCAGGGCCTCCTTTCTCCTGCTGGCTACTTCTCTACAGATAACTAAAGATCTATATAGGTGAATCCGGACCTCCTTCCTCCTGCTGGTGACCCCTCTAGTGATATAAAGATCTATATAGGAGAATCAGGACCTCCTTCCTCCTGCTGGTGACCCCTCTAGTGATAACTAAAGATCTATATAGTGGAATCAGGACCTCCTTCCTCCTGCTGGTGACCCCTCTAGTGATATAAAGATCTATATAGTGGAATCAGGACCTGCTTCCTCCTGCTGGTGACCCCTTCAGTGATAACTGAAGATCCATATTGAGTAATCAGGGCCTACTTTCTCCTGCTGGTGACTTCTCTACCACTAACTAAAGATTTATAGGTGAACCCAGACAACCGTTTTCCTGCTGGTGATCCCTCTAGTTATAACTAAAGATCTTTATAGTTGAATCCGGACCTCCTTCCTCCTGCTGGTGACCCCTCTAGTGATAACTAAAGATCTATACTGAGGAATCAGGACCTCCTTCTGTCAACCCCTTTGATTATTCTTAAAGATCTCTATAGAGGAATCAGGATTTCCTTCTTTCTGCTGGTGACCCCTTTAATGATAATTAAACATTGATATAAATTAATCAGGACATTCTTCCTTCTGCTTGGGATCCCTGTAAATATGTTTTCCTTTGTATTGACACAGAAGCCATTTAAAGCAGCTCTTAGGGTGGTGACCAGCAGGAAAAATGTATGATCTCCATAGTGGTCCTACTGGCACATTGTACAGGCACCAACCAGTGAGGCGGTCATTATGAACATTTGGCAGCTTATTAAGTATATGAAAACCCCACCCATGAGGTTCTTCAGCTGCAGTAAATTTCTTTTTGATATCCCAATCTACTTCATGATTTCTAGTAGTGGGTAACTGGCAGTACCAACATGTTGACAGAGGCTGTTTCTTTTCCCCATTTGCCTTTCTAAACTCAACAATACATAACATATACTGTATACATATATTTAAAAACTATATATAGAACCAAGGCATTTAAAAATGTACACATATTGACTGTATTATTTACATTAGGTCACTAACATAGATGAAAGAGCTTTACTTAAACATCTCTTGAGTTTTATTGGTTAAGAATAATGCATGCATTACATGAGCCACCTTGTCTGGCGATTGGGGGAAATTGCCCAGAAATCATTAATAATAAAATAAGCCAGTCCACATATGTAATTATTCAAAAGCTGCATGCTATATGCCGGTCATTTTCCATGCATCTCGTTCAGGAACTGCCAGTAAAGAGTCTTGTTGAGCATTCCAACGCAGTTTATTACCGACTGTCTGTTTCCCATTAATATATCAGTATGTACCTTCAGCAGCCCTCACCAGCTCCTCTCTTCTGCAGTTTAATATTGCAATAATTACAGAGAATTGGTCAGTGGAGTCTTGGAGGAAAGACAGATTCTATTTGAGATCAATGTTCTTAGTACAGCGGCTCAATCAACATTTCAGATATTCATGTTTACTGTATAATTAGTCTTGGACAATAATATTCATGCACAGAGATGTCTCCCAGCTGCTTTGATTTTGCATTTTCAAGAAATAAGAAGATTAAATCTAAATCGTTAAACAATAGTAAATAAAAGAAAGGTAATTAAAGTTTCATTGGTTTATTTATTTATATGGCTTAAAAAAAACTACACATTGTGAAAATATGAAGGAAGGGCGGGTGAGAGGAAGGAAATAAAGGAAACTAAAAAAAGGAGAATGGAAGGGTTTAATAAAGGATGGATGGAAGGAACAGGGGAGAAAGTCAAAGAGGAAAGATGGAAGGAAGGCGGGAGGAAAGCACACAAGAAGGATAGAAGGAAGAGGGGAGAAAGGCATAGAGGAAGAATTGGAGGAAGAGGAGAGCAAGGGAAAGAGGAAGAATAGAAGGAAGAGGGGGGGAAGGCACAGAGGAAGGTTGGAAGGAAGTGGGGAGGAAAGCACAGAGGAAGGATAAAAGGAAGAGGTAAGGAAGGCACAGAAGAAGTATGGATGGAAAGGAAAGTATAGAGGAAAGATGGAGGGAAGAGGAGATGAAGGCACAGAGAGAGGAAGGATGGAAGGAATAGGAGATGAAGGCACAGAGAGAGGAAGGATGGAAGGAAGAAGATAAAAAGGGAAAGAGGATGAATGTAAGGAAGAGGGGAGGAAGGCACAGAGGAAGGATGGAAGGAAGTGGGGAGGAAGGCACAGAGCAAGGATGGAAGGAAGAGGGGAGGAAGGCACAGAGCAAGGATGGAAGGAAGAGGGGAGGAAAGTATAGAGAAAGGATGGAGGGCACAGGAGTTGAAGGCACAGAGAGAGGAAGGATGGAAGGAATAGGAGATGAAGGCACAGAGAGAGGAAGGATGGAAGGAAGATGAGAAGAAGGCACAGAGGAAGAATGGAAGGAAGAGGGGAGGAAGCACAAAGGAAGGATGGAAGGAGGAGGGGAGGAAGAATGGAAGGAAGAGGGGAGAAGGCATGGAGGAATAATGAAAGGAAGACGGGTGAATGCACAGAGGAAGGATGGAAGGAAGAGGCGAGGAAGGATAGAAGGAAGAGAGGAGGAAGGCATGAAGGAAGAATGGAAGGATGAGGGGAGAAGGCAGAGAGGAAGGATGGGAGGCAAGCACAGAGGAAGAATGGAATGAAGAGGGGAGGAATGATGGAAAGAAGAGGAAAAGAAGGCATGGAGGAAGAATGGAAAGAATAGGGGAGAAGGCACAGAGGAAGGATGGAAGAAAGAGGGGAGGAATGCACAGAGGAAGAATGGAAGGAAGAAGGGAGGAAAGCACAGAGGAAGGATAGAAAGAAGAGGGGAGGAAGGCATGGAGGAAGAATGGAAGGAAGAGGGGAGAAGGCACAGAGAAAGGATGGGAGGAAAAGGGAATAAGGCACAGAGGAAGAATGTAAGGAAGAGTGGAGAAAGGCATGGAAGAAGGATGGAAGGAAGAGGGGAGGAAGGCACAGAGGAAGGATGGAAGGAAGAGGCAAGGAAGGCACAGAAGAAGTATGGATGGAAAAGGGAAGGAAAGTATAGAGGAAGGATGGAATGAAGAGGGGAAGAAAGCAGGGAGGAAGAATGGAAGAAAGAGGGGAGATGGCACAGAGGAAGGATGGAAGGAAGAAGGGAGAAGGCACAGAGAAAGGATGGGAGGAAAAGGGAATAAGGCACAGAGGAAGAATGTAAGGAAGAGTGGAGAAAGGCATGGAAGAAGGATGGAAGGAAGAGGGGAGGAAGGCACAGAGGAAGGATGGAAGGAAGAGGCAAGGAAGGCACAGAAGAAGTATGGATGGAAAAGGGAAGGAAAGTATAGAGGAAGGATGGAAGGAAGAGGGGAAGAAAGCAGGGAGGAAGAATGGAAGAAAGAGGGGAGATGGCACAGAGGAAGGATGGAAGGAAGAAGGGAGAAGGCACAGAGAAAGGATGGGAGGAAAAGGGAATAAGGCACAGAGGAAGAATGGAAGGAAGAGTGGAAAAAGGCATGGAAGGAAGAGGGGAGGAAGGCACAGAGGAAAAATGGAAGGAAGAGGGAGGAAGGATCAAAGGAAGAGGGGAAGAAGGAACGGAGGAAGAATGGAAGGAAGAGGGGAGGAAGGCACAGAGGAAGGATGGAAGGAAGAGGCAAGGAAGGCACAGAAGAAGTATGGATGGAAAAGGGAAGGAAAGTATAGAGGAAGAATGGAGGGAAGAGGGGAGGAAGGCACAGAGGAAGGATGGAAGGAAGAGGAGATGAAGGCACAGAGAGAGGAAGGAAGAGGGGAAGAAGGCACAGAGGAAAGACGGAAGGAAGAGGGGAGGAAGCACACAGGGAGAATGGAAGGAAGAGGGGAGAAAACACAGAGGAAGGATGAAAGGAAGAGGGGAGGAAGAATGAAAGGAAGAGGGGAGAAGGCAGAGAGGAAGGAAGAGGGGAGGAAGGCACAGAGGAAGAATGGAAAGAAGAAATGAGGAAGGCACGGAGGAAGAATGGAAGGAAGAGGGGAGAAGGCACAGAGGAAGGAAGGAAGGAAGAGAGGAGGAAGGCACAGAGGAAGGATAGAAGGAAGAGGGGGAAAAGGCACAGCAGAAGGATAGAAGGAAGAGGGGAGGAAGGCACAGAGGAAGAATGGAAGGAAGAGGGAAGATGGCACAAAGGAAGGATGGAAGGAAGAGTAGAGGAAGCCACAGAAGAAGGATGGAAGGAAGAGTGGAGGAAGGATGTAAGGAAGCACAAAGGAAGGATGCAAGGAAGAAAGGAGAAAAAAGAGGGAGGGAGAAAGGTTGAAAGGAAGGAAGAAAAAAAGAAAGAATGAAGAATAGAGGGAGGAGGTAGGAAAATCCTCTATATAGATCACACGTTCTTTATTTGTTTCACCATAGTTGCCGCTTCTATTCTACAATGTGTGGTTGTAGTAAAAACAGATATATACTGTTGGAATATGGAAAATTAAACCACATTTGTTGCCTTACCCTAAATAGTTAAGGCATAGGTTTGTATAAAGCTGTATGGCAGTTATAACAATGCTGATGGAGCACAGGAACTCGGCACGACAAAGTGACAAATTTTTTCCAATAACACATTGATAACCAGGACCTGGATATGGCTGCAAAAAGTACCCACATCAGTTACACATGCAGAGACAGCAAGTGGGATAGATGGATAGATGGGTGGATGGATTGATGGCTGGATAGACCACAATTAATAATCTCTGATTATTATCATTGCTTGTTTGGTGTAGTGTCAAAGTATCCGTAACATTCTTCCTTCTATATCTACTATTGCTGTACATATTCAGAACATTTTTTTCTTAAAGTCTCTCTAGGTAGATAGATAGATAGATAGATAGATAGATAGATAGATAGATAGCCCACAATGGATAATATCTGGCTATTCTCATTGCTTGCTTGGTGTAATGTCAAAGTATCCGTAACATTCTTCCTTCAGTCATATTTACTATTAAATATTCAGAACGTCTTTTTTCTTTAAGTCTCTCTGCTTTCTATGCATCATGTCCTCAAGATCACATTACTGCCCTGGTCACCTTTCCACTCAGCTCAAGGCTGTCTGCCTCGTATCCTTCTTACCTCGCTTCTGTCTGACAATAATAGGCTTAAAGTGTCCCATAACCTCCACAAAGTGGAAGCAGCGATACCACCGCCCCCCTCCCAGCTACAGAGAGTGTACACAGTTAAAGAGACCCTGTCACCTGCTCATTCAGTGTAAAGCGACAGTGTCACCTGGTTGTCCACCCCACTACAGCAAGTTACTGGCTGCGGGAGTCTGCTGAGTGTGGGATGGTATTGGAGCTTACCCTAGTGGACGATATCACTGGCAACTGGACCCTCAGACCATGGGAGGTCACATGCTTTCCATATCATATGTACATTAAAGTTTAGATATTGTCTACATGGATACATTCATACAGCTTGGACCGATGTAAGTATGTATGTGCCATACCTGTGGGATCCCTGTGGAAGGCGGAGTAAGCATGGCTACTACAGTGATTGCCACTAGCTTCCAAGTGTCTGCCCTGCTGCTTACTGAACACTGAAGGTCACATGTTCAGCACAGGCACCATTCTGAGAACACTTTACAAGTTCTCAATAAATGCAAAGTGTTCTCTGATTGGACCAGGCGGAAATCATGGCATCACCACCCCGCTTCTCCACCTTGTGACTGCTGTGGAAGAAGGGATTCACTTTAGTATTCGCTGCCGCTAAAGTAGTCGCCAATGTCTTCCAGGCTCCATTCACAGAATGCCTTGACTGGATGAGGAGGAGATTGTGACATCACTGCTAAGCTTCTCCACCTCATCCAATCAGAGAACACGTTGCAATTGCTAAGAGAATGCAAAGTGTTCCCTGCATGCCACTCATGTCAAGCCAGCAACCTCCTGTGCTCAGAATACAGCGGAGAGCCAGAAGCTAGTGGAGATCACTGGAATAGCGGTGCCTACTGCAGTCATATCCAGCTTCTATGGGGTTCTTACAGGTATGGCATATACAGACTTATGTTAGGCCAACTTGGGCTATGTATAAATTGTATAAATTGCCACACCGGAACTTCAGCTTTAAAGTCAACTTGCAAAGCAATGGGTTCACTTCAGGAGCAGCCCCACCAGTCGCACATACTCACTTTCACTCATCTACTGCTCTGTTCTTCCACCAGTAGTGAAAAAAGTGCCTTGTACTTCCAGATATGGAGGGGCATGTGACTCACTTCCCTCCTTTCTTTGTGACGGCTTTTGTGCTTGATGTATGGCCACTCATGTCACACGTGCATAAGGGGGTACCACCAGTCCTTCTGTATGGGACCCAGGCCAGCAGGGGGGCCCAGGCAGCTGGGTGAATCGGATGAGGATAGGGAGGGTGATCGGCATGGCAGGGGGGCAGTTAGTGGAACCGATCCCCTGTAGTGCTCCCTCTGCAGCAGCTGAAAGTTGGCTTTTTTTTCCTCTCTCTCTCCTGCTGGATTTCTGCAGCTGCAGAGAGAGCCATGCAGGGGATCGGTTCCAGTGACTGCCCCCCGCCACACCCATCACCCTCCCTGTACACCATACGTTTCTCCCTGCTGCCCAGGCTGCCCTGTGTGCCGCCACTCCCATGGTCCTGCCAGCATCCCTCCTTCCTTTCCCACCGACAGCTGCAAACACACAATACGATCTTTTAGGATGGAGTGGAAGTGTCCAGTAAATATGTCACTTTTACCAGCCCCTTCCTTTCCGGATCGGTACCGAACACTCACTGTGTTCATTCACAACTGAAGCATAGCAAACTGTCTTTTTTGGAGGGAGGGGGACCCCATCAGGTTGACTGTATGGGGCCCTGTGGTTTGTAACAGCAGAGAGAGCCCTCAACCCTGTATACTGTAAACTCCAAATCATGACTTTCACAGAGTTAGCTCTCTTCACTCCTCGAATGTGGTGGATAAGCAAAGGGTAGATGAGTATACACAGCTGGTTAGCAAAGTAAACTTAATACTTTGCCCTGCATGAGTAAAACACAGGTCCAGTTTAATTAGTATCATGAAGGTGTCTATGGATGTGCTGCTCCACTGGAAAATAAGAAATAAACTGGTGTAAGTGCTGCCAGCTTGCCTGGGAAAGGTTTAAAGTGATTTTAAAGGCAAAGTGTTGTATCTTTAAAAAAAATAACAAATATGTCATATTTACCTGCTCTGTGCAATGGTTTTGCTCAGATTAGCGGCAATCCTCCTCTTCTGGGGTCTCCTGCTGGCGCACCTGGCTCCTCCGCACTCCGGGTGCCCCCATAGCAAGCCGCTTGCTATGAAGGCACTCATGCATGTTCAATCTGTAGCTGGGCTCTGTGCATCCATTGACATATGCAGCGCAGCTTGGCACCGCCTCTCCCCTGCTCACAGGATTTGACTGACAGCAGAAGCAGCCATTGACACACGCAGCACAGCTTGGCCCCGCCCCTCCCCTGCTCCCCGCTCACAGGATTTGACTGACAGCAGCAGCAGCCATTGACACACGCAGCGCAGCTCGACCCCGCCTCTCCCCTGCTCCCCGCTCACAGGATTTGACTGACAGCAGCAGCAGCCATTGACACACGCAGCACAGCTCGGCCCCGCCACTCTCCTGCTCCCCGCTCACATGATTTGACTGACAGCAGCAGCAGCCATTGACACACGCAGCGCAGCTCGGCCCCGCCCCTTCCCTGCTCCCCGCTCACAGGATTTGACTGACAGCAGCAGCCATTGACACACGCAGCGCAGCTCGGCCCCGCCCCTCCCCTGCTCCCCGCTCACAGGATTTGACTGACAGCAGCAGCAGCCATTGATACATGCAGCGCAGCTCGGCCCCATCCCTCCCCTGCTCCCCGCTCACAGGATTTGACTGACAGTAGCAGCAGCCATTGACACACACAGCGCAGCTTGGCCCCACCCCTCCCCTGCTCACAGGATTTGACTGACAGCAGCAGCAGCCATTGATACACGCAGCGCAGCTCGGCCCGCCCCTTCCCTGCTCCCCGCTCACAGGATTTGACTGTCAGCAGCAGCAGCCATTGACACACGCAGCGCAACTGGGCCCCGCCCCTTCCCTGCTCCCCGCTCACAGGATTTGACTGACAGCAGCAGCAGCCATTGACACACGCAGCGCAGCTCGGCCCCGCCCCTTCCCTGCTCCCCGCTCACAGGATTTGACTGACAGCAACAGCAGCCATTGACCCACACAGCGCAGCTCGGCCCCGCCCCTCCCCTGCTCCCCGCTCACAGGATTTGACTGATAACAGCAGCAGCCTATGGCTCTCCCTGCTGTCTCTGAGCTGATGAGGAGAGAGAGAGGCAAGAGAGCAGATGCTCTTGTGCACATTGCTGGATCGAGAATGGGCTGAGGTAAGTATTTGGGAGGGTCTGGGGGGAGCTGCTTGCAGAAGGCTTTTTTTTATCTAAACGCAGAGAATGCACTAAGATAAAAAAAAAACCTCCTGCCTTTAGAACCACTTTCAAGTGTATCTGCACCCGGGGAAAATGTTTTTATATATATTCAGCCTACCAGTCTGTAGATGTGGAGGCTTCATGTCTTTCTTTTTTAGGCTTCATGTCTATCTTTTTCACCTGGTGATCCTGCCAGTAACACACTTCCTGTCCTAGGGTGACAACATTCACTTACTCTACCACATCTATGGAGTATTGTCACCCTAGCAGAGGAAGTGTGATGGGACTACAGAACACTTCCCCCTCTCCTCTTCTTCATAACCCGGGGGGAAGTAGCTTGTAGTTGTTATAAAGAGCTGGGAATAAAGCCAGCTAATAACTGTGTAGCAAAGGCAGGGGCACACAGGATGAGCTCAGCTGATTTCTGGCAGGATCAACAGGTTTTTTGTTTTTTTGGGGGGTTTTTTCAAACAAATCTAGCAAAATGCTTTTGTTGTTTTTAGTTGAAAAATTGACAGGCGGAAGATTGTTGGCCAAACATCGGCTGCATCCAATGAGATGCAGCCACTGTTCAGGTATCCTGGCACCCGCTGTTATAACTGTATAACATGGATAGAGGAGTCTGTTAGATCCATCAGTGTGTGGCCAGTTTTGAAAGTTTCATAAAGTAGATTTGAAGGATAAGTTCTCCTTTGGAAACATATTACATGTTCCTGCTCCTGCAGCTCCCACCCCCCACCACAATCTCCTCTCCCGGGAGCACCTGCACCTTCACAATTTGAAAAGAACAGGACTGTGCGGGGCTCCGCCCATACGGTTGCATCATTCATTCCTGAAGTTCTCAATGTAGTTCTCAATGAACTGTGAGGGCGCTACTGAACATTTTCATAGTTCATTGATTCTTCCTGGACTGAAGGAACCGCTCGTATCGGAGGTACAGGGAGACAGCTACACTGACAGTCTGCAGGAGCCTGACATTGCACCCATGATCTGCTGATAGTGGGTGCAATGCTGCTAAGGAAACAAATTGTAAATGCACCTTTTTTACCTGTAGAAAAATGTATATTAAACATGCAAAAACATTGCATTTTTTCAGCACATGTTAAATAAAAAGCCCATTTTCAACCTGATAATTATCTAAATCCCAAAAAGAGTATATCTTTTATGAAAGTTTAGGAGCTTTCTGTGGAGCACAGTGAATGAGCTGAAGCTGTGCTGACTTGGACCATCCAATCATGGTCAAACATATATCCTGTTTTTTGGAACACATGTTTTTTTGTCATATGTATATAATCTTTGTTTCACCATTAAATAAATTTGGAACATGATGAAGGTTTCCCAGAGCATTATGGGTAGGCTAAAGGGACAGCAAAGCCGGTAGCAACCTGACCTCAGTGGTGTTTTGTCTGACTAAGCCTTGAAGAGAGCCAGTCAAAGGGATGAGTCATTGCTCATTTAAAGTGTTCCTAAACCCCGGACCCTGCATTCACTATATCTGGTCTCCCCGGACCCTGCATTCACTATATCTGGTCTCCCCGGACCCTGCATTCACTATATCTGGTCTCCCTGGGCCCTGCATTCACTATATCTGGTCTCCCCTGACCCTGCATTCACTATATCTGGTCTCCCCTGACCCTGCATTCACTATATCTGGTCTCCCCCCGGACCCTGCATTCACTATATCTGGTCTCCCCTGACCCTGCATTCACTATATCTGGTCTCCCCCCGGACCCTGCATTCACTATATCTGGTCTCCCCCCGGACCCTGCATTCACCTTATCTGATCTCCCCTGACCCTGCATTCACTATATCTGGTCTCCCCTGACCCTGCATTCACTATATCTGCTCTCCCCGGACCCTGCATTCACTATATCTGCTCTCCCCGGACCCTGCATTCACTATATCTGCTCTCCCCGGACCCTGCATTCACTATATCTGGTCTCCCCGGACCCTGCATTCACTATATCTGGTCTCCCTGGATCCTGCATTCACTATATCTGCTCTCCCCGGACCCTGCATTCACCTTATCTGGTCTCCCCTGACCCTGCATTCACTATATCCGGTCTCCCCGGACCCTGCATTCACTATATCCGGTCTCCCCGGACCCTGCATTCACTATATCTGGTCTCCCTGGATCCTGCATTCACTATATCCGGTCTCCCCGGACCCTGCATTCACTATATCTGGTCTCCTCGGACCCTGCATTCACTATATCTGGTCTCCTCGGACCCTGCATTCACTATATCTGGTCTCCCCGGACCCTGCATTAACTATATCCGGTCTCCCCGGACCCTGCATTCACTATATCTGCTCTCCCCTGACCCTGCATTCACTATATCTGCTCTCCCCGAACCCTGCATTCACTATATCTGCTCTCCCCGGACCCTGCATTCACTATATCCGCTCTCCCCGGACCCTGCATTCACTATATCCGCTCTCCCCGGACCCTGCATTCACTATTTATGGTCTCCCACAGTACACAGAACATGGAAATGCAATTACTTTAGTAAATATAAACTGCTAAATACATTTTCTCATCAGCAGTTAGAGCAGTCTTGTGACTTCTATCAGTGTCCAGCCCAGCAGAAGCTAAAGCTTGTAGGAGGAGTTTTCTTTCTGCTCTAGGATGGTGGAAATCCCCTGACCTCTGTCTGGACAGTGCTGATTGGCCCTGAGCTGATCACATGCACTATTCCAAGAAGAAAAAAAACATCTCTAGCAATATACACCATACTGAGCATGTGCATGCCTACGGTTCAGTCTGGAGATAAGTGGTGGTCGCTTGAAAAAGGGGAGGAACAGAGAAGAAAGGATCAAACAGCCTTTTTACACAATGCAGAGGATTAACCCCTTAGGTTCCACAGTGAGTATAACAAGCATGCTTTACTGCATCTACAGACTGATTGTACTGTTGTGGGTTTAGTAACACTTTCAGCCTACACACAGGCAAGCACCTGGGGCCATATGCTGTAAATTGTGAGTGTATTTCCTAGTGCTATATACAGCTACCCATGGAAATCAATGGCTGTATGTTGTATACACCAGTACTTACATAAACATTCACATGCATATCGACGTACTCTTCTGCATGCAGACAGCCTGCCACCAGAGTCGTACGTTTGTACACATGTACATTTTTACTCAAGTACTAGTGTATACCCATCAGCCACCAGCACCTGTGGCTCCCAGGCAGGGAAATATGCCCAATATTCAACTTCAAGTTCATGCCTATGGGCATGAGCCTGTACTTATGTGCAGATTTCAACTTGAGCATTGCAAACAGGCTTTTTTACAACAAAGGAGCAAATGAAAACATTACATTGAGTCTAAGACACCCCCTGCTAATATATTATGCAATATTATATATTAACCATTTGCCGCCCGGCCTATAGCCAAATGACGTCCGTAAAAATGTATTACCTTTCCGGGAGGCCGCCATGTGGCGTCCTCCCGCAAATGCGCAGTTTGCACGCTTGTAGAGCCACGCAGCAGCGCGATCTGTCACCGGCCGTGTACCTCGGACATGGCCGATGACAGATCTGAGTACCAGCCCCCGTTGCCGGTACCATGTGACCTGCTGTGACCAATCACAGCAGGTCACATGACAGTTGTATACAATGGATGGCTTCATTCATGCCATCCATTGTATACTAGTGTCTAGCTGTGAATGGTCACAGCTAATCACATGCACATGTCATGTGATTAGCTGTGGCCAAATCACAGCTAAGCACAAAAAAAAAAAAAAAAAAGCCCTGAATGAATGGATGTCATTCAGGTAAATATTTGCTTATAGCAAAGTAATTCTTTGCTATAAGCAAATTGTGTAAAAAAAAATACCGATCACTTCCCCAAAGTAGTACAATGTTACTATAGTAACATTGTACTACTTTGGACATAGTGAAATATGAAAAAAAAATTTAATAAAAAATTTTAAATAAAAAAAATATATATTTTTTTTTTTCACACTGTCACCAATCAGTGTCCCTGGTCACCGCTATGCCAGTTATATGATGATGCTGTACTGCACTGGTGACAGTATGTAAAAAAAAATAGTGAAAATAATTTTTTTTATTTTTTCATTTTCCGAAAAATTATGACAAAAAAAATACAACTTCAAAAAACTCGCCATGCCTCTTATGAAGTACGTCGGACTGTCTACTCTGCAAAAAGGGGTCATTTGGGGGATATCTGTACCGTCCTGACATTTGGGGGATATCTGTACTGTTCTGACATTTGGGGGATATCTGTACTGTTCTGACATTTGGGGGATATCTGTACTGTTCTGACATTTGGGAGATATCTGTACTGTTCTGACATTTGGGGGATATCTGTACTGTTCTGACATTTGGGGGATATCTGTACTGTTCTGACATTTGGGGGATATCTGTACTGTTCTGACATTCTTGGACCTCAAGAAATTAGATTGGCTGTCAGTACTTCAGGATTGATCAATATTCAGATCTATACCATAGTTTGTGAACTCTATAACTTTCCTACAAACTAAATAATACATCCTAATTTGGGTTATTTTCACCAAAGACATGTAGCAGAATACATCTCGGCCTAAATTTATGAAGAACAATTATTTATTTGCAAACTTTTATAACAGAAACAAAGAAAAACGTGTTTTTTTTTCAAAATTTTCGGACTTTTTTGTTAATTTAGCAAAAAATAAAAACCCCGGCGATGATTAAATACCACCAAAAGAAAGCTCTAGTTGTGTGAAGAAAATTATAAAATTTTAGTTTGGGTACAATGTTGTATGACCGCGCAATTGTCATTCAAAGTGTGAGAGTGCTGAAACCTGAAAAATGGCCTGGGCAGGAAGGTGTAAAATTGCCCGGTATTGAAATGGTTAACCATACCACAAAAATATTATTATATATATATAAAATTATTATTAATATTATTACTATTTTTTTTTTTTTTTTACATAATAGGAAAGATATATTATGTATCTTTTTAATCAATTAAAAAATATAAAAAACACAATATAAATAAAACCACTTTACATTCTGTGGAATTACTCCCATGGGATAATGTACAGGGTACTTTTTTTTTTTTTGCTGTTTTTTGGATAAGAGACCCAAAAGTCACATGACATTAGCGGTAAACAGATGCCATTTAATGCAGTTTAATATGTAACAGACATTATATTGCATTTGTCTCCACAATTCCTTCAGTTTCATTACCCGGACACACAAATACATCAGCTTTCATGCAACATTAGTCTGCTATACCCGTTCCAACGTTCCTGCATGTTGATGGTTTAGTTAATTATATCCATTTAACCCCAATGACTTTGATAATAGACTTTCACATTAACAGAAAGCCATCTTATTCCAACATGCACTGCCAATTTAATACAATGTGGAGTGTCATGCGTGTTTTATTTGCAGGTTTTTTTTTTTCTTCATTCCACAAGCATGTAGAACTACAGAAAAAAAAAATTGATGGGAGGGGTCGCTCCATGGATTATTTCTTAAAGCAGAACTCCAGCTAAATACGCAGATGAAAAATGCATAAGTGAGCTGTTTTACCTATGTAAGGATTTGAATTTCTGTTCATCCAGATCTGAGATTTACACAGCTCTGCTACATGACGCAGCTCTGCCTTGCAGGGAAGGGGAACTCATTTTTCTCTGCTGCAGTTATGTAACACTTATAGGTCTTGTCCTCACCCCCAGCCAGTGACTGGGCAGCAAAAGCTGCTATGGTGCCCCCCCCTGGAAAGTAACACGGGTTCACCCAAGAGGTGAAGCCTCAGTGAAAGCTCCTGATGGTGGAGATGGGCCAGAGACCCTAGTGGGCCCAGTTTCCTTTGCTGCACGCTGTCATCAGTAGGACCTTGGGCTTGCCTTACCAAGGGGGTAGCAGGAATAGAATGATAACAGTATGGAGACTGTACACTGTCTGGGCAGAGGTTGTGGACAGGTGGCAGGCAAGGAAGTAATCAGGTCCAGGCGGTGGTCATGGGCAGGCAACATGCAGGAGAGTAGTCAGATCCATGCCGAAGTCATAAACAGGTGACAGACTGATGGGGAAATCGCATATTACATATTTCCTTTTAAAGTTGTCTCACAATATTTAAGAAAGCCTCCAAAGCCATCAAAAACTGGCCAAGTCCTTAAAAGGTCATATTGCCCTAAAGGAGGTTGGTGATCTACTTACACACAAGTCCTGTATATATCTCAGCTAAAAACTTGTAATAATTGAGTCTCTACCAGGGCGATCATGCGCCTGGGTCTGATTGGCTGTGCCACACCGTATGAAAACGAGGGATTCCAAGGCAGAAAAGGCATCTTTAGTTAAGCATTCTTGTTATATTTCTATTATTACTACATTTGATATCTTTATCTGTCAATAATTAAATGTTATACTTCCAAGTACATGTGTGATCTCTCTCTGCACATTTCGAATACAACCCCTAAAACGTAAACTATCACGTAACTGTGATAAAATACAGACAAGAGAGTAGTCAGATCCTGGCAGAGGTCAATAGTAGGTGGCAAGCAAGAGAGTAGTCAAGTCCAGGCAGAGGTCAATAGTAGGTGGCAGGCTAGAGAGTAGTCAGGTCCAGGCAGAGGTCAATAGTAGGTGGCAGGCTAGAGAGTAGTCAGGTCCAGGCAGAGGTCAATAGTAGGTGGCAGGCAAGAGAGTAGTCAGGTCCAGGCAGAGGTCAATAGTAGGTGGCAGGCTAGAGAGTAGTCAGGTCCAGGCAGAGGTCAATAGTAGGTGGCAAGCAAGAGAATAGTCAGGTCCAGGCAGAGGTCAATAGTAGGTGGCAGGCTAGAGAGTAGTCAGGTCCAGGCAGAGGTCAATAGTAGGTGGCAAGCAAGAGAGTAGTCAGGTCCAGGCAGAGGTCAATAGTAGGTGGCAGGCAAGAGAGTAGTCAGGTCCAGGCAGAGGTCAATAGTAGGTGGCAGGCTAGAGAGTAGTCAGGCCCCGGCAGAGGACATGGGCAGGCAACAGGAAAGAGAGTAGTCATGTCCAGGTAGAGATCATGTTCAGGTGACTCGAAGGAGAGCTGTCAGGTCTAAGCAGAGGTCATGAGCAGGCAACAGGTAAGAGAGTAGTCAGGTCGAGGCAAAGGTCATGAGCAGGCAACATGCAAAAGAGCAGCCATGTCCAGGTAGAAGTCGTGAGCAGGCAACAGGCAAGAGAGTAGTCATGTCCAGGTAGAGGTCATGCACTGGTGACCAGCAGGTGAGTAGTCAGGTCAATGCAGAGGTCATGATCAGGCAACAGGCAAAAGTCAGTCAGTCAGGTCTTGACAGAAGTTGTGGGCAAGCAACAGGCAACAGAGCAGTCATGTCCAAGTAGAGGTCATGTGTAGGTGACCAGCAAGAGGGTAGTCAGGTCTAGGCAAAGGTTGTAGGCAGGATACATGCGAGAGAGTAGTCAGGTCCAGATAGAAGTCATCAGAAGACGGTAGGACAGTAATCGGGTCTAGGCAGAGATCGTGAGCAGGCAACAAGCAAGATAGTAGACCGGTCCCGGTAGTGTTCAAGCGTAGGTGGCCAGCAGGAGAGTAGTCAGGTCTAGGCAGAGGTTGTGGGCATGCGACAGGCAAGAGAGTAGTCATGTACAGGTAGAGGTCATGCGTAGGTGACCAGCAGGAGGGTAGTCAGGTCTAGGCAGAGATTGTGAGCAGGCAACAGGCAAGAGAGTAGACAGGTCCCAGTAGAGTTCAAGTGTAGATGACCAGCAGTAGATTAGTCAAGTCTAGGCAGAGGTTGTGGGCAGGAGACATGCAAGAGAGTAGCCAGGTCCAGACGGAAGACTTGGCCAAGTGGTAAGAGAGCAGTAGGGTCTAGTCAGATGTTGCGGGCAGGCGACAGGCAAGAGAGTAGCCAGGTCCAGACAGAAGTCGTGGGCAGGTGGTAGGAGAGTAATCGGGTCTAAGCAGAAGACATGGGCAGGCAGGAGAGTAGGCAGGTCAATCCAGGTGAGCAACAAGCAATCAGGAAGTATTATAGCGATTTTGCACAAAGGATAGTGGAGGACACGACACAGCACTAGCCACTTCAAAGTCTGGAACCCAAATAACCTTTTGGTCAGAGGACATGCCCAGCATCATTTCAGGGAACTCTGGATGTCCTGGCATGGATTCTGTGTATACCATTGGGAATCCTAGCAGAGATTCTGAGAAGAGGCGTTCTGGTAGTCCCAGGAAGGATTTTGCGAGTACTATAACAAAAGAAGAAGCAGCAAAGAAAAGAGCAATGAGCTCACGTCTTTGTCACTTCGCTCTCTCCTTCTATTAGCATGTCCCTTGATCGCTCAGGAGCACTGAAGCACAACTGACTGGCTCACTGTCCTGCTTCTTCCTCCCCCCAGTATGAGCTCTGCTGTACAGGAGCTGCATGAGGCTGACACCTAGCTAAATTCAGATACAGATGCTGTTTATATTTGCAAAGTACAATTATTGGTGGAAATGAATAAAGAAAATGTATTCTAAATGAACTGCACACCTTGCAAGGATTCTAGTTATTATTTTTGCACTTCAGCAAACGTATTCTTCTTTATTCACTTATTCTTCAGCATCCCTTTACAAGTAGATGAGAGTTCTAAAGATGACAGTGTAGAGCCAATCACAAGCAGGAAATTAGATTTCTGGTGGAATTCTGTGCAACAGTCTACATAATTTATTTCAGGTACTTATATAGCGCCGTCAATTTACACAGCACTTTACATATATACTGTACATTCACATCAGTCCCTAACCCTCAAGGGGTGTACAATCTAAGGTCCCTAACTCACATTCATACATACACATACTAGGGACAATTTAGACAGGAGCCAATTCTCCTACCAGCATGTCTTTGGAGGTGGGAGGAAACTGGAACACCCAGAGGAAACCCAAGCAAGCACAGGGAGAACATGCAAACTCCATGCAGGAGGCGCCATGGCTTGGGAATTGAACCCATGACCCATTTACTGCAAGGCAGACATGCTAACCACTAAGCCACTGTGCCGCCCGTAATGGCTCTACATTGCCAGTTTGAAAGCAACAATTAAATTTTCTGATCCTTGAAGGCTCTGTTCCCACCTATGAAGGTACAACAGAGTGTGTGCGTTTGTGCGCAACACACAAAGGGCAGTCCATTATTTTCAACAGGCTGCTCTATGTGCGAAAAATGCCCAAAAGAAGTGCATGACCTTTTTTTGTGATGCCCCAAAACGCATGATACTTTGTTGCAATAGGGTTGATTTACTAAAACGGGAAAGTGCAGAATCAGGTGCAGAAGCGCACGATAGCCAGTCAGCTCTTAACTTCAGCTTGTTTAACCACTTGCCTACCAGGCACTTATACCCCCTTCCTTACCAGGCCAATTTTCAGCTTTCAGCGCTGCCGCACTTTGATTGACAATTGCGCGGTCATGCAACATTGTACCCATATGAAATTTTGATCATTTTTTTTTCACAAATAGAGCTTTCTTTTGGTGGTATTTAATCGCCACTGGGCGCTTTACTTTTTGCGCTATAAATTAAAAAAAGTGCAAAAAATTAAAAAAAAAAAAAAAGTTTATTTGTTTCTTTTATAAAATTTTTCAAACAGGTATTTTTTCTCCTTCACTGATTTGCGTTGATGAGGCGGCACTGATGGGCACTGATAGGCGGCACTGATGGGCACTGATAGGCAGCACTAAAGGGCACTGATAGGCAGTACTAATGAGGTGGCACGGATAGGCGGCACTGATAGACAGCACTAATTAGGGGTCATGGATAGGCGGCACTGATATGCAGCACTGATAGGCGGCACTGATAGGTGACACTGATGATGGGTACTGATAGACGGCACTGACTGGCATCACTTCTGGGCACTGACTGGCGGCACTGACTGGCACAACCCCTGGGCACTGACTGGTGGCACTGACTGGCAGCACTGCTGGGCTGCACTGGTGGGTGGCACTGGTGGGCAGCACTGGTGGGTGGGCACAGGTGGGTGGCACTGGTGGGCACAGGTGGGTGGCACTGGTGGGTGGGCACAGGTGGGTGGCACTGCTGGGCACATGTAGGTGGCACAGGTAGGTGGCACTGCAGAGTGGCACAGGTGGGGGCACTGCTGGGCACAGGTGGGGGCACTGCTGGGCACAGGTGGGGGCACTGCTGGGAATGGGTGGGCGGGGCTAGTGGGCGCACTGCTGGGCGGAACTTGCGGGTGTCACTGCTAGGCACCGATCATCAGGGCACTGATCATCAGTGCCCTGATGATCGGTGCCGATCCCTGCTCTGACAACTGCCGGTTCTCGGCAGTACTTTCCTCACGATCTGACAGCGTGAGGAAAGTGCAGCCGAGAACCGGCACTTGCATTTCCCTGTGATCAGCGTGTCATTGGACACCGCTGATCACGTGGTAAAAGGCCGGTGGGATCGGCCTTTCACCACATCACGTGATCAGCTGTGTCCGTAGGACACAGCGATCACGGAGATCGCCGGGTGCGCGCCCCCTGGGGCGCGCAGGAGAGCGCGTTCTGGGAGGACGTCATATGACGTCCACTCAGAACTGGCCGGCCGCGGTGAAGCTGTCATTCGGCTATGCGCGGTCGGCAAGAAGTTAATTAAGCTTTGACAAAAAAATCTGAAAGCTGATTGGTTTCTGCACAGAGCTGCACCAGATTTTGCACTCTCCAGTTTTAGTAAATCCCCCCCCAATGTGTTTTGTAACCGCCACACACTTGCAAAAGGGCTGCTCAGTTTTGTGCGTTGTGGAAACAAAAATAAAATAAAATGTACTTTGCCCAGGGAAATCGAATGGGGTAGAAATTGTATGGATTTGTTAATGTGATTAAACCAGTGGCCCCTTCCTCTAAATTTGAACCGGCTAAATTTAACACGGTTATTTGTTGGCTTGATTGGTTTCAATGATCGGCTCAATAGTAATCATTGCTGGGGGGGGGGATGGTATTCATCCAACTGGTCATTGCTTTGCCATCAAAAGGGAATTAAAAATGATTGAAATTAACTGAAAATCTGTGTGTAGGAAAAAAGCCTAAAGTGTACATAAACCCAAAATCTATTTTTCAGTATGTTTGGAATCATGTTTCACTGCGTACAGTTTCCTTAACTGCTTGCCCACCACCCTATAGCAGAAATACTGCTACAGGGAGGCACGGCTGCCCAAAATCACATATATATATATGATTTTGCATTTCCGGGTAGGGGGCACTGCCATTCGGGCCTCATCTGTCGATCACCAGGTCCCGGCCGGATATTCCCCGCCAGCACCCGGCGATCACCAAGTATCACTGACGGAGGAGAGGTCTGCATGTAATCAATACAGATCTCTCCCCTGTCAGCTCCAGCACACTGCTTTGTATTGCTCTGCATAGCAGACCAATACAAGGCAGTGTGCTTACACAGTACAACACACAGAGCACACAGTAAAACAGCACACAGTTAACCCTTTGATCACCCCAAATGTTAACCCCTTCCTGCCCAGTGCCATTAGTACAGTGTCAGCACCGATCACTGTATTAGTATCATTGGGGATGTCAGTGGCAGTTAGTCAGTTCCTGTCCAGTGTCAGAATGCCCACCGCAGTCCCGCAGTCCCGCTATAAGTCGCTTATCTCCATTACTAGTATAAAACAAAAAAAAATTCCAGTGTATATACCGACATTTGTAAATGCTATAACTTTCACGTAAACCAATTAATTTACACGTATCGGGATTTTTTTTAGCAAAGACACGGAGCAGAATACATATTGGCCTAAATTTATGACAAAATTAGATTTTTTTACATTTTTTTACTGGACATGTTTAGTTGCAAAAAGTCAAAAATATTGTTTTTTCTCTCAAAATTTTCAGGCTTTTTTTTTTATAGTGCAAAAAATTAAAAATGCACAGGTGATCAAATACCACTGAAAGAAAGCTCTATTTGTGGGGGAAAAAAGACGTAAATGTTATTTGGGTGCAGTGTTGCATGACCGCGCAATTGTCACTTAAAGTAACACAGTGCTGTGTCGCAAAAAATTGCCTGCTCAGGAAGGGGGGTAAATCCTGTGGAGGGCAAGGGGTTAAAGTAGAACTATACTCACCCCCCTCTTCAGCACTGCTGCGCCCCCACAAGCTTCCTTGCCAAAGCCTGCATCTCTGCCCCATCAGGATCTTTGGACACCTTATATTGGCTGCACTAGGATGATACAATACACAGAAGTTCATTCATCATGGTACCAGCAGACAACGCTCCTGTACACTGAGTTGCGCATGCACAGCTCAGTGTACATTATGAAAAAAATTTTTGAACGGACAGGTAAGAATCCTTTATTGCAGAAGAGACATAGTACATCTTTTCTGCAATAAAATCCTGCCTGTTCACAATTGTTTAATTACTATGTACATTTTCAAAATTTTTTTTTTTCTGGGATGGGGAACTGCTAAGTTTCTTACCTGCAGTAACAGCACTTTGTGTTTCCAGCTGACGATGTTAAACCACTGCCCCACAAAACGGCATTGTTGTCAGCCTGCGGTGCACACTCCTTTAGTTGGCCGTAATGCCCCATATACACGATAAGAAAATCGTCCGAAAAATTTCGCGGAATAACTGATCGAACGATTTTCTATGCGGTGGTATGACAGTTGTACCAAAAAAATCTATGAAGCGCAATCACACATGAGCTTAAACAGAAGATGACCCGGATGTTTATGCCTACGGAATCTTCGTAAACACGAACGAAAAATCCAAATGTTAAAAGTAGATTGGTCTAATGAGATCATGAAAGCAGAATTGTGCAGATTATATTTTATGTATCACTATTTATGTATATAGGTCATGTAATAAACGATATTATACTCATTGCTGGTAATTATTGTGTATATCGATCGTTCTGGCCGGAAGGGTGTGGCTACAAGGTCACACGCACACTGCATCACTTCCACTTGTACGGAAGATGTCAACACTACATATTGCCCGACGAACGATTTTTTTAGATTGGTTAATGTGGGCCACAATTTCGACCAACAAACAAACGCTTCTCGGTTGTCGGATGACCGATCGGTCGATTTTCTATTCCCACCTTTAGACTGCCTATCTGGTAGATCTGATAGGCCCACAGCAGGCTATTTGCGAGGCAATGGTTTACCGGCATCAGCCTGCAGCAGGTAGTGTGCCTACCGGCAGGAACTCCGGGTAAGCAACTTTGCAACAGATTTACACTGGTCCAGCTTGGACAGATGCTAGTATGCATTAGTCCTACACAGGGGCGGACTGACCATTTGGAAACTCGGGCACTGCCCGAGGGCCCAGGGTCAGTAGGGGGCCCCATGAGATGCCCCTGGTACCTTTTTCATAGGCTTTTTTGAGTTTGGGCAAGGACACAGGGGCCCCATGATCCCCTATTGCCCGGGGGCCCCATGAGTTGTCAGTCCGCCCCTGGTCCTACCTGTGGGATCCCTGTAGAAGCGAAGAATCACTGTAGTAGTTTCCGCTGCTACAGTGATTACTGCTGTCTTACAGGTCCCGTGGCGAGTAGCTGCCTTGCTGCATAGTAACCACTGGGGGTTGAATGAATGCAAAGCGTTTTCTGATTGGATGTGAAGTCATCGCCTTGCCACTCTACTTCATCCAATCAGAGAATACGTCGCATGAGAAAAATGCAAGGCGCTCCATGAATAGCACCCGTACCAAGTGAGTGATCCCCTGTGGTTACTATGCAGCAGGGCAACCACTCAACATGTGACCTGGAAGGTAACTGCAATCAGTGTAGTAGCAGTGACTACTACAGTAATTCTCCTCCTCCCAAGGTATAGCAAAAGCATATTTCAATTGGTCCGCGCTGTACCCGTACCAAACCAAAACTCATACCTGGAATTCAGATTTAAGCAAATCATTTTTTTAACTCTGTTGCAAAATGTAATCATTTTATTTCATCTCCTTCTTTCCTTCCTTCCCACCTTCATTCTATCCTCGCGCTGATACTGTTGGCCATGTCACTCTCCTGGTACAGCAATTAGCTTCCCTACACAGATATAGGAAAGCTCTGTTTTGAGTCCATTCAAGTTTCTTATTTTAACTGAAGCCCTGATGAAGGGGGAGGCTACCTGGAAGCACCCCCACTTTAAGCTGCAACAAGCACCATACTTACATTCTTCCTTCTATCCTTCCTTCATCTTTACTCCCATATTTCTTTCTTTCCTATCTCCAGTGCCATCTTAATTGCATCATGGCCCCTGAGTAAAGTAATGCACTGGGGCCCCTACCAGCCTGCATCAATTTTAATCATCACAGTGCCCTCTTACATCAGGTGTCCCCATCACAGTATCCCCATACATCAGGTGTCCCCATCACAGTGCCCCCTTACATCAGGTGCCCCATCACAGTATCCCCATACATCAGGTGTCCCCATCACAGTGCCCCCTTACATCAGGTGTTCCCATCACAGTATCCCCATAAATCAGGTGTCCCCATCACAGCTCTCCCGTACATCAGGTGTCCATTTCACAGTGCCCCCTTACATCAGGTGTCCCCATCACAGTATCCCCATACATCAGGTGTCCCCATCACAGTGCCCCCTTACATCAGGTGTTCCCATCACAGTATCCCCATACATCAGGTGTCCCCATCACAGCTCTCCCGTACATCAGGTGTCCATTTCACAGCGCCCCCATACATCAGGTGTCCCCATACTTTAGGTCCCCCTAACACAGTGCCCATATACATCAGCTGTCCTCATCACAGTGTCCCCATACATCAGGTTCCCCCATCATAGTGTCACCATCCATCAGGGGCCCCCATGCATCAGGAGTCCCCATCACAGTGCCCCCATACACAAGGTGCCCCCATCACAGTGCACCCATCCATCAGGTGTCCCATCACAGTGCCCCAATCCATCAGGTGTCCCCATCACAGTGACCCAATCCATCAGGTGTCCCCATCGAAAGTGCCCCCATACATCCGGTGTTCCCATCACAGTGCCCCAGTGACCCCATGCATCAGGTGTCCCCATCACAGTGACCCAATCCATCAGGTGTCCCCATCAAAGTGCCCCCATACATCAGGTGTTCCCATCATAGTGCCCCAGTGACCCCATGCATCAGGTGTCCCCATCACAGTGCCCCCATACATCAGGTGTTCCCATCACAGTGCCCCAGTGACCCCATGCATCAGGTGTCCCCATCACAGTGCCCCAATCCATCGGGTGTCCCCATCACAGTGCCCCAATCCATCGGGTGTCCCCATTACAGTGCTCCAATCCATTAGGTGTCCCCATCGCAGTGCCCCAATCCATCAGGTATCCCCATCTGTTCTGTTATGCAGAGCCATAAAAAGCATTATGCAGGAGCTGACAGTGGAGAGATCTGTATTGTTTATATACAGTTCTCTCCCCCGTCGGTAATATTTGGAGATCGCCGGGTGCCGGGGTATCACCGGCCAGGACCCACCAGGTCCTGGCCGGTCAATCACCAATTGACAGCGAGACCGTGAATGGAGACGCAGGTAGGGCATGCATGCACCCCCTACCTGGAACTACAGAATCACGTATATATACAGGATTTTGTGCACACGTGCCGCCCTGTAGCAGTATTTCTGTTATAGGGCGGCGCAGAAGAGGTTAAACATCTCAAACTCCATAGTTTAAAGCAGGGTTTCTCAACCGGGGTTCCTCCAGAGGTCGCCAGGGGTTCCTTGAGCAATGAGCAATTTTTGCCTCTCAGGTAAGTTCCCACTGACACCATTGATCTTTTTAGTAATCTGTAAGTAATCAATGACCACAAGTGTAAGGACCATTCTTCCCTCTGACCAGCACACTAATGTACCATGAATTGTAGGTAAAGTAATTTTTAGCAGGGGTTCTCTGATACTGGAAAGTTATGTCAAGGGTTCCTCTGCGTTGAAAAGGTTGAGAAAGGCTGCTCTATAGTCTATCTCAAGAGCAAGCAAGAGTTACATAGCTAGTCTGGCTGAAAAAAAGACAAAAGTCTATCTAGTTCAACCAGTAAAAAAAAAAGATAGAATCCTATACCCATAGTTGATCCAGAGGAAGGCAAAAAACCCAGCAAAGCATGATCCAATTTATTCTTGCAGGGGAAAAAAATTCCTTCCTGATCCCCTGAGAGGCAATCAGATATTCCCTGGATCAATTTTACCTATAAATGTTAGTATCCAGTTATATTCTGTGTATCCAAGAAACAATCCAGGACTTTTTTAAAGCAATCCACTGAGCTGGCCAGAACCAACTCTTGAGGGAGTCTATTCCACATTCTCACAGCTCTTACTGTGAAGAAACCTTTCTGTGTTTGGAGATTAAATTTCTTTTCCTCCAGACGTAAAGAGTGCCCCCTTGTCCTCTGTGATGACCTCAGGGGGAATAACTCTACACCCAGTTCACTATATGAACCACTGATGTATTTATACATGGAGATCACACCCCCCTTATGTATTATACATGGAGATCATATCCCCCCTTATGTATTATACATGGAGATCATATCCCCCCTTATGTATTATACATGGAGATCATATCCCCCTTATGTATTATACATGGTGATCATATCCCCCCTTATGTATTATACATGGAGATCATATCCCTCCTTATGTATTATACATGGAGATCATATCCCCCCTTATGTATTATACATGGAGATCATATCCCCCCCTATGTATTATACATGGAGATCATATCCCCCTTATGTATTATACATGGAGATCATATTCCCCCCTTATGTATTATACATGGAGATCATATCCCCCTTATGTATTATACATGGAGATCATATCCCCCCTTATGTATTATACATGGAGATCATATTCCCCCCTTATGTATTATACATGGAGATCATATCCCCCCTTATGTATTATACATGGTGATCATATCCCCCCTTATGTATTATACATGGAGATCATATCCCCCCTTATGTATTATACATGGAGATCATATCCCCCCTTATGTATTATACATGGAGATCATATACCTCTTTATGTATTATACATGGAGATCATATCCTCCCCCCTTATGTATTATACATGGAGATTATATCCCCCTTATGTATTATACATGGAGATCATATCCTCCCTTATGTATTATACATGGTGATCATATCCCCCCTTATGTATTATACATGGAGATCATATCCCCCCTTAATCTCCACTTCGCAAGAGAGAATAAATTCAGTTCCTCTATTCTTTCCTCATAGCTGATCTCCTCCATGCCTCTTATCAGTTTGGTTGCGCTTCTCTGTACTTTCTCCAGTTCCCCAATGTTCTTTTTGTGAATCGATGCCCAAAACTGAACTGCATATTCCAGATGATGTCTTACTAATGATTTGTACCGGGGGAAATGATATCTCTCTCTCTCTCTGGAGTCTATACCTCTTAATACAAGAGAGGATTTTGCTCGCTTTAGAACTCTTCTCCATCTACCAGAACTTCCAGATCCTTCTACATCTGCCAGAACTCCTAGATCCTTCTCCATATGCCAGAACTCCCAGATCCTTCTCCATTTTCCAGAACTCCCAGATCCTTCTCCATCTGCCAGAACTCCCAGATCCTTCTCCATTTTCCAGAACTCCCAGATCCTTCTCCATCTGCCAGAACTCCCAGATCCTTCTCCATTTTCCAGAACTCCCAGATCCTTCTCCATCTGCTAAAACTCCCAGATCTTTCTACATCTGCCAGAACTCCCAGATCCTTCTCCATCTTCCAGAACTCCCAGAACCTTTTCCATCTGCCAGAACTCCCAGATCCTTCTCCATCTGCCAGAACTCCCAGGTTCTTCTCCATCTGCCAGAACTCCCAGATCCTTCATCTACCAGAACTTCCAGATCCTTCTCCATCTGCCAGAACTCCCAGATCCTTCTCCATCTTCCAAAACTCCCAGATCCTTTTCCATCTGCCAGAACTCCCAGATCCTTCTCCATCTGCCAGAACTCCCAGGTTCTTCTCCATCTGCCAGAACTCCCAGATCCTTCTCCATCTACCAGAACTTCCAGATCCTTCTCCATCTGCCAGAACTCCCAGATCCTTCTATATCTGCCAGAACTCCCAGATCCTTCTCCATATGCCAGAACTCCCAGATCCTTCTGCATTTTCCAGAACTCCCAGATCCTTCTCCATCTGCCAGAACTCCCAGATCCTTCTCCATTTTCCAGAACTCACAGATCCTTCTCCATCTGCCAGAACTCCCAGATCCTTCTCCATTTTCCAGAACTCCCAGATCCTTCTCCATCTGCCAGAACTCCCAGATCCTTCTCCATTTTCCAGAACTCCCAGATCCTTCTCCAGCTGCCAAAACTCCCAGATCCTTCTACATATGCCAGAACACCCAGATCCTTCTCCATCTTTCAGAACTCCCAGATCCTTCTCCATCTTCCAGAACTCCCAGATTCTTCTCCATCTGCCAGAACTCCCAGATCCTTCTCCATCTTCCAGAACTCCCAGATCCTTTTCCATCTGCCAGAACTCCCAGATCCTTCTCCATCTGCCAGAACTCCCAGGTTCTTCTCCATCTGCCAGAACTCCCAGATTCTTCTCCATCTACCAGAACGTCCAGATCCTTCTCCATCTGCCAGAACTCCCAGATCCTTCTATATCTGCCAGAACTCCCAGATCCTTCTCCATATGCCAGAACTCCCAGATCCTTCTCCATTTTCCAGAACTCACAGATCCTTCTCCATTTTCCAGAACTCCCAGATCCTTCTCCATCTGCCAGAACTCCCAGATCCTTCTCCATTTTCCAGAACTCCCAGATCCTTCTCCATCTGCCAAAACTCCCAGATCCTTCTACATTTGCCAGAACTCCCAGATCCTTCTCCATCTTCCAGAACTCCCAGATCCTTCTCCATCTTCCAGAACTCCCAGATCCTTCTTCATCTTCCAGAACTCCCAGATCCTTCTCAATCTGCCAGAACTCCCAGATCCTTCTCCATCTTCCAGAACTCCCAGATCCTTTTCCATCTGCCAGAACTCCCAGATCCTTCTCCATCTGCCAGAACTCCCAGGTTCTTCTCCATCTGCCAGAACTCCCAGATTCTTCTCCATCTACCAGAACTTCCAGATCCTTCTCCATCTGCCAGAACTCCCAGATCCTTCCACATCTTCCAGAACTCCCAGGTGTCCATTTCACAGTGCCCCCATACATCAGGTGTCCCCATACTTTAGGTCCCCCTAACACAGTGCCCATATACATCAGCTGTCCTCATCACAGTGTCCCCATACATCAGGTTCCCCCATCATAGTGTCACCATCCATCAGGGGCCCCCATGCATCAGGAGTCCCCATCACAGTGCCCCCATACACAAGGTGCCCCCATCACAGTGCACCCATCCATCAGGTGTCCCATCACAGTGCCCCAATCCATCAGGTGTCCCCATCACAGTGACCCAATCCATCAGGTGTCCCCATCGAAAGTGCCCCCATACATCCGGTGTTCCCATCACAGTGCCCCAGTGACCCCATGCATCAGGTGTCCCCATCACAGTGACCCAATCCATCAGGTGTCCCCATCAAAGTGCCCCCATACATCAGGTGTTCCCATCATAGTGCCCCAGTGACCCCATGCATCAGGTGTCCCCATCACAGTGCCCCCATACATCAGGTGTTCCCATCACAGTGCCCCAGTGACCCCATGCATCAGGTGTCCCCATCACAGTGCCCCAATCCATCGGGTGTCCCCATCACAGTGCCCCAATCCATTGGGTGTCCCCATTACAGTGCTCCAATCCATTAGGTGTCCCCATCGCAGTGCCCCAATCCATCAGGTATCCCCATCTGTTCTGTTATGCAGAGCCATAAAAAGCATTATGCAGGAGCTGACAGGGGAGAGATCTGTATTGTTTATATACAGTTCTCTCCCCCGTCGGTAATATGTGGAGATCGCCGGGTGCCGGGGTATCACCGGCCAGGACCCACCAGGTCCTGGCCGGTCAATCACCAATTGACAGCGAGACCGTGAATGGAGACGCAGGTAGGGCATGCATGCACCCCCTACCTGGAACTACAGAATCACGTATATATACAGGATTTTGTGCACACGTGCCGCCCTGTAGCAGTATTTCTGCTATAGGGCGGCGCAGAAGAGGTTAAACATCCCAAACTCCATAGTTTAAAGCAGGGTTTCTCAACCGGGGTTCCTCCAGAGGTCGCCAGGGGTTCCTTGAGCAATGAGCAATTTTTGCCTCTCAGGTAAGTTCCCACTGACACCATTGATCTTTTTAGTAATCTGTAAGTAATCAATGACCACAAGTGTAAGGACCATTCTTCCCTCTGACCAGCACACTAATGTACCATGAATTGTAGGTAAAGTAATTTTTAGCAGGGGTTCTCTGATACTGGAAAGTTATGTCAAGGGTTCCTCTATGTTGAAAAGGTTGAGAAAGGCTGCTCTATAGTCTATCTCAAGAGCAAGCAAGAGTTACATAGCTAGTCTGGCTGAAAAAAAGACAAAAGTCCATCCAGTTCAACCAGTGAAAAAAAAGTTAGAATCCTATACCCATAGTTGATCCAGAGGAAGGCAAAAAACCCAGCAAAGCATGATCCAATTTATTCTTGCAGGGGAAAAAAATTCCTTCCTGATCCCCTGAGAGGCAATCAGATATTGCCTGGATCAACTTTACCTATAAATGTTAGTATCCAGTTATATTCTGTGTATCCAAGAAACAATCCAGGACTTTTTTAAAGCAATCCGCTGAGCTGGCCAGAACCAACTCTTGAGGGAGTCTATTCCACATTCTCACAGCTCTCACTGTGAAGAAACCTTTCTGTGTTTGGAGATTAAATTTCTTTTCCTCCAGACGTAAAGAGTGCCCCCTTGTCCTCTGTGATGACCTCAGGGGGAATAACTCTACACCGAGTTCACTATATGAACCACTGATGTATTTATACATGGAGATCACACCCCCCTTATGTATTATACATGGAGATCATATCCCCCCTTATGTATTATACATGGAGATCATATCCCCCCTTATGTATTATACATGGAGATCATATCCCCCCTTATGTATTATACATGGAGATCATATCCCCCCTTATGTATTATACATGGAGATCATATCCCCCCCCTTATGTATTATACATGGAGATCATATCCCCCCCTTATGTATTATACATGGAGATCATATCCCCCCTTATGTATTATACATGGAGATCATATCCCCCCTTATGTATTATACATGGAGATCATACCCCCCCCCCCCCTTATGTATTATACATGGTGATCATATCCCCCCTTATGTATTATACATGGAGATCATACCCCCCCTTATGTATTATACATGGAGATCATATCCCCCCCTTATGTATTATACATGGAGATCATATCCCCCCTTATGTATTATACATGGAGATCATACCCCCCCTTATGTATTATACATGGTGATCATATCCCCCTTATGTATTATACATGGAGATCATACCCCCCCTTATGTATTATACATGGTGATCATATCCCCCCTTATGTATTATACATGGAGATCATATCCCCCCTTATGTATTATACATGGAGATCATATCCCCCCTTATGTATTATACATGGAGATCATATCCCCCCCTATGCATTATACATGGAGATCATATCCCCCCTTATGTATTATACATGGAGATCATATTCCCTCCCTTATGTATTATACATGGAGATCATATCCCCCTTATGTATTATACATGGAGATCATATCCCCCCTTATGTATTATACATGGAGATCATATTCCCCCCTTATGTATTATACATGGAGATCATATCCCCCTTATGTATTATACATGGAGATCATATCCCTCTTTATGTATTATACATTGAGATCATATCCCCCCTTATGTATTATACATGGAGATCATATCCCCCCTTATGTATTATACATGGTGATCATATCCCCCCTTCTGTATTATACATGGAGATCATATCCCTCTTTATGTATTATACATGGAGATCATATCCCCCTTATGTATTATACATGGTGATCATATCCCCCCTTATGTATTATACATGGAGATCATATCCCCCTTATGTATTATACATGGAGATCATATCCCCCCCTTATGTATTATACATGGAGATTATATCCTCCCTTATGTATTATACATGGTGATCATATCCCCCTTATGTATTATACATGGAGATCATATCCCCCCCTTATGTATTATACATGGAGATCATATCCCTCCTTATGTATTATATATGGAGATCATATCCTCCCTTATGTATTATACATGGAGATCATATCCTCCCTTATGTATTATACATGGTGATCATATCCCCCCTTATGTATTATACATGGAGATCATATCCCCCCTTAATCTCCTCTTCGCAAGAGAGAATAAATTCAGTTCCTCTATTCTTTCCTCATAGCTGATCTCCTCCATGCCTCTTATCAGTTTGGTTGCGCTTCTCTGTACTTTCTCCAGTTCCCCAATGTTCTTTTTGTGAATCGATGCCCAAAACTGAACTGCATATTCCAGATGATGTCTTACTAATGATTTGTACCGGGGGAAATGATATCTCTCTCTCTCTCTGGAGTCTATACCTCTTAATACAAGAGAGGATTTTGCTCGCTTTAGAACTCTTCTCCATCTACCAGAACTTCCAAATCCTTCTACATCTGCCAGAACTCCCAGATCCTTCTCCATATGCCAGAACTCCCAGATCCTTCTCCATTTTCCAGAACTCCCAGATCCTTCTCCATCTGCCAGAACTCCCAGATCCTTCTCCATTTTCCAGAACTCCCAGATCCTTCTCCATCTGCCAGAACTCCCAGATCCTTCTCCATTTTCCAGAACTCCCAGATCCTTCTCCATCTGCCAGAACTCCCAGATTCTTCTCCATTTTCCAGAACTCCCAGATCCTCTCCATCTGCCAAAACTCCCAGATCCTTCTACATCTGCCAGAACTCCCAGATCCTTCTCCATCTTCCAGAACTCCCAGATCCTTTTCCATCTGCCAGAACTCCCAGATCCTTCTCCATCTGTCAGAACTCCCAGGTTCTTCTCCATCTGCCAGAACTCCCAGATCCTTCATCTACCAGAACTTCCAGATCCTTCTCCATCTGCCAGAACTCCCAGATCCTTCTCCATCTTCCAAAACTCTCAGATCCTTTTCCATCTGCCAGAACTCCCAGATCCTTCTCCATCTGCCAGAACTCCCAGGTTCTTCTCCATCTGCCAGAACTCCCAGATCCTTCTCCATCTACCAGAACTTCCAGATCCTTCTCCATCTGCCAGAACTCCCAGATCCTTCTATTTCTGCCAGAACTCCCAGATCCTTCTGCATTTTCCAGAACTCACAGATCCTTCTCCATCTGCCAGAACTCACAGATCCTTCTCCATCTGCCAGAACTCCCAGATCCTTCTCCATTTTCCAGAACTCCCAGATCCTTCTCCATCTGCCAGAACTCCCAGATCCTTCTCCATTTTCCAGAACTCCCAGATCCTTCTCCATCTGCCAGAACTCCCAGATCCTTCTCCATTTTCCAGAACTCCCAGATCCTTCTCCATCTGCCAAAACTCCCAGATCCTTCTACATATGCCAGAACACCCAGATCCTTCTCCATCTTTCAGAACTCCCAGATCCTTCTCCATCTTCCAGAACTCCCAGATCCTTCTCCATTTTCCAGAACTCCCAGATCCTTCTCCATCTGCCAAAACTCCCAGATCCTTCTACATATGCCAGAACACCCAGATCCTTCTCCATCTTTCAGAACTCCCAGATCCTTCTCCATCTTCCAGAACTCCCAGATCCTTTTCCATCTGCCAGAACTCCCAGATCCTTCTCCATCTGCCAGAACTCCCAGATCCTTCTATATCTGCCAGAACTCCCAGATCCTTCTCCATATGCCAGAACTCCCAGATCCTTCTCCATTTTCCAGAACTCACAGATCCTTCTCCATTTTCCAGAACTCACAGATCCTTCTCCATTTTCCAGAACTCCCAGATCCTTCTCCAGCTGCCAGAACTCCCAGATCCTTCTCCATTTTCCAGAACTCCCAGATCCTTCTGCATCTGCCAAAACTCCCAGATCCTTCTACATCTGCCAGAACTCCCAGATCCTTCTCCATTTTCCAGAACTCCCAGATCCTTCTCCATCTGCCAGAACTCCCAGATCCTTCTCCATTTTCCAGAACTCCCAGATCCTTCTCCATCTGCCAGAACTCCCAGATCCTTCTCCATCTGCCAGAACTCCCAGATCCTTCTCCATATTTCAGAACTCCCAGATCCTTCTCCATCTTCCAGAACTCCCAGATCCTTCTCAATCTCCAGAACTCCCAGATCCTTCTCCATCTGCCAGAACTCCCAGATCCTTCTCCATATTTCAGAACTCCCAGATCCTTCTCAATCTCCAGAACTCCCAGATCCTTCTCCATCTTCCAGAACTCCCAGATCCTTCTCCATCTGCCAGAACTCCCAGATCCTTCTCCATCTGCCAGAACTCCCAGATCCTTCTCCATATTTCAGAACTCCCAGATCCTTCTCCATCTTCCAGAACTCCCAGATCCTTCTCAATCTCCAGAACTCCCAGATCCTTCTCCATCTGCCAGAACTCCCAGATCCTTCTCCATCTGCCAGAACTCCCAGATCCTTCTCCATCTGCCAGAACTCCCAGATCCTTCTCCATCTACCAAAACTCCCAGATCCTTCTCCATCTGCCAGAACTCCCAGATTCTTCTCCATCTATCAGAACTCCCAGATCCTTCTCCATCTGCCAGAACTCCCAGATCCTTCTCCATCTGCCAGAACTCCCAGATCCTTATCCATCTCCCAGAACTCCCAGATCCTTTTCCATCTACCAGAACTCCCAGATCCTTCTCCAAGAGTGGGTGCCCACAATCTACATACAGTGCGACTATGGAAAATAAACGTAGCCATCTTCAAACAGGAAGCCAGATCACAGCAGCAAGAGAAATAAAGGAATTTGGAGATTTGGAGGAGGCTGAGAGCAAAAGAAGGGACTTTTCTTAGATAAGAATACATACTTGAAAATAGTTTAGTGTCGCTTTAAAAAAAAGTCTTTAACATATCCAATTTACCCCAGTGCCAGAGAGCAAAAGTACGAGTCATTCCGTCTTATCCACCGTCATCTGCTTGTTAATTATGCCAGTGACATCCCAGCGTGTCATTGTCTTTCGGACGCAACGCCTAACCAGGAAACGCTTAATCAGAGGGTGACCTGCTTGAAACCCCATAACAAAGGCAACGTGCGTTCTACAAGAAAAGCTCCGCATGGATAGACTACGGACAGATTGCAAAGAAAATGAAAGCAATTTAATTTGGTATTTAATCCAGCAGCTTTTACTTACATGTCACCCTGTATTAATCTTGACAGATTATCACATGTGTTTTCCTTTCCGATTACAATGCTAAACATCTTTATCAAGCGTATTCTTAACTTCCCCGACCACTAGGATGTGGAAACAATGCCTTTTCATTGCGATTATTCCCTTAAGCTTCGCCGCAGAAGGGTTAAAGCGAGCTTTCGGTAACTAAAATGTAATCATTTTATTTCATCTCATTTTCCTAATGGCCCTTCCTGCCCTGTCACGGCAAGATGACATTAATGTGGAAAGGACTTTTACAAAGCTTATAAAACATTCTGGATCATTATGAATATTGTTATTTACTTACTAAGAATCATTTTCGGAAGGAGATTAAAGGATAAAATCCCATCGGGTAAACTTAGGGGGTTTTTACAGTCACCAAAGTTGGTTCTCTGCCTACTTTGCTGCTTACTGATAAATACATATATATACTTTTTTTGTATTATATTTTAGATATACTGTACAGGTGTAAATTTCATAGGGTCAATATAAGTGTTCCATAATGATTCAAGTTTGTTTCTTTGTATAACTATATACTTCGGGTACTCCGTTTTCCTCCCACACTCCAAAGACATGCTGGTAGGTGAATTGGCTCCTGTCTAAATTGTCCCTAGTATGTGTATGTATGGTTGTGAGTTAGGGACCTTAGATTGTACACCCCTTGAGGGTTAGGGACTGATGTGAATGTACAATATATATGTAAAGCGCTGCGTAAATTGATGGCGCTATATAAGTACCTGAAATAAATAAAATAAAATAAATAAATACATTTACAAGGGGTCAGCCCTATTTGCTAATTACATAGCAAAAGGAGTAAAGGATTCTTTTTTGCAACTCGACCATGCAGCTCATTTTTGTTCAAGTATCGTATTGTGCTCCTTGAAACAACCACACCGGCTTTTTCCAGAGCAGCCTATATTTCTCCTGAGGTTACCTGTGGGGTTTTTCTTTGTATTATGAACAATTCTTCTGACAGTTGTGGCTGCAATCTTTCTTGGTCTACCTGTACTTGGCTTGGTATCAAGAGATCCCCTAATTTTCCACTGCTTAAAGCAGAGCTCCACCCAAAAGGGGAAGTTCCGCTTTAAGGACTGCTCCTCCGCTCCCCATTAAGGATTGGCACCTTGGGGGGGCAGGGGGGGGAGTGGGTACCCGAATTTGGTGTCCTCCCTCTCTGTAGTCTTTTGGGACATGTGACAGGTCCTAGAAGACCACGGGACCATTCATAAAGCGCAGTGGTACTCACGCATACGCAGTGGGTACATGGCTGTGAAGCCGCAAGCTATCACAGCCGGGTGCCCACACTGAAGATGTCGGCTTCCTGGAATACAGGGCGGGCGGCGAAATGAGCTGCGGGAGACACACCATGGGACAGAGGGACAGGTAAGTGGCTGTTTTTTAAAAGTCAGCAGCTACAGTTTTTGTAGCTGCTGACTTTTATTTTTTGATAGGTTGAGTTGAACTCCTCTTTAATAAGTGATTGAACAGTACTGATTGGCATATTGAAGGCTTTGGATAACTTTTTATAGACTTTTGATCCGGGCCATTTGGGTGATCGCTGTTATCATGATTTAAAAAGAAACCAAACAATTATGTGGTAATAAATGGCTTCATATGATCATTGTCCTTAAATTTAAATCTTTTCAATCTTTTTTTTTTTTTTAAAATGATCATCGATCAAGTAAAAAAAAAATTCGTTTCATATTTTTTTGTCTATAGTTTGCATAGAAAATAAAATAATCTTTGCAAGACAATATCACTAAATAACGTCTTTTTTGTCCTAAATTAACCATCATTTTGATATCTTTAAAGTGGAGTGCGAAGAAAAAACTGTTTTCAAACTTTTTCTATATACTGCCAATGATGTTATAAATGCTGCTGAGTAAGTAAAAAATTCTAGTGTAATCCATACCATATACCATTGTCAGTGATGAACTTCCAACACTGAAAGCTGATCTGAAGGGATCCTGTTGTTTACACTTTACCCTTATTCATCCACAAAACACCATGTATTCTGTTCACAGAGAACAAGACATTCTGTGAATGGTCAAAGGAAGATCCTATTGTCCACCTTTCCTTTCCCTTTGGCCATTCACAGAACACCTTGTATTCTGTGAACAGAATACAATGTGTTTTGTGATTAGAAAAGGGGAGAGGAAAGGGGGGTAAATGGCAAGGTCCATTTTCCACGGCTCTCACCCACAGGGGTAGAAGTTAAGAGATGACACTATTATCCACCATGAATGATACCATGATTTTTACCTTATGCAGGACCTGGATAAACCATTATTAGGACTAACTTATTTGTGCACAAAGCATTTTTTTCTACTTTAAGCTAAAGCCAAATAAAAGGCCTATAGTAGAAATGTAAACATTGCTCGGGTCCATAAGGTGCAGGGCCTAAGTGGCTGACATATTTTTTTTATGTACAGTATGTCTTTTAATTAATTTATTTTGATGTTTTCTTTTAACAAATGTCAATTAATTATTTGCATTAGGTTGATCACATCTATATCTAAATGTATTTATATCTTCATACTGTATATAAGTAACAGATTTCCTTCAGTATATTTGTAGATGAACAGTCCATTGTCCATGCAATATCACATATGCAGAAGAAGATGTACAGTCATTACATTGGTATGTTAGCAACACAGGAATGGCTATTAAAAATAACGCATCATTACAATATGGAGGGTAATTGCATTCATTGATGCAACGGTGATATTTAATGCTTTATACTCCGGCAAACGAAACCCCCAAATCCCTGAACCAAGATAGCCAGAAGAAGAAGAAAAACAGCCTTGCTATAAAATAAATGACACTCTACACCACAAGATCAATGAGACTAGACTTTCTATAAAGTACCTACATGGCTAGCAGATGGGATACATCGACGACATGGAAGTCATCCTGTTTTATCTGTGTGCTAAGATTATGCATGCATAGTGGTCTAATATAGCCTCACTTATTACACGTAAATCACATTTGTTTTTGTTTTTTTGTTTTAGCTTTGCATAAAGAAAGGAATGGTATCCCCCCCCCCCCCCACACACACACACACACACCTTTTTTTAATGATATTTCCCTTTAAGTAATTCTAAAGGCTTTTTTAAAATAAAAAACATGTCCATACCTGCTGTGTGCAGTAGTTTTGCACAGAGCAGCCCAGATCCACCTCCTCTCAGGTCCCCGCCGGCATTCCTGGCCCTTCCTTCCTGTCGGGTGCCCCCACAACAAGCAGGTTGCTATGTGGGGCACCCGCTGCTCTGTGTGTCCATTCACACATGGAGCTGCGGCTTGCCCCCCCCCCCCCCCTCTTCTCAGTGGCTCTCGCTTCTGTCTCAGCCAATGAGGAGAAGGAGTCCTGGGCTAGCCAAGACTCCAGTGCACACTGCTGGATCGAGAGGGAGCTTAGGTGAGTATTAGGGGGGGGGGATGCTGCACAAAGTAGGTTTTTTACCTGCATGCATTGAATGCATGCAGGTAAAAAACCTTGAGCCTTTAGAACCACTTTTATTTTCTGTCCCAGGGATAGAGATCTCTCCTAAGTGAGGAGACCTGCCCTCTTAGTTGTCACTTGGACAGGTGTCCCCAGTGCTAGGACAAGATCATTTAGCGCCCAGTATGAAGATTCCAAACTGTGTCCCCCTTCCTCCCCCTCAAAATGTATGAGCATTATGTGTTAGAAAAAATCCCTACCCTCCCCTCCAAAAAAAGTTGAGCTCTTATCTTCACATTCACCCTCTAAGAATAAATTCCCTTTGCAAGTCAAAAACAAAAATTCCCATTTACAAATCCCCCTCCCAACTCAAACCCTCTCCCTCCTTAAATCCTAAATCCCCCCTCCTAGTACAAATCCTCTACCCCTCAAATTTCCCCTCTGAGCCTAAATCCTCTCCCCTCCCCCAAATGTCCCTCTCCCAGAACAAATACCCTCTCCTAGCACTAATACCCCTGAAAACAATTTCCCCTCCTAGGACAAATCCCCCCAATCATCAATAAATTCTCCCCCCAAATCCCCCTTCCTAACACAAATCCACCCTCCTAGTACAAATCCCCCCCCCCCCAAATCAACCCCTCTACTACAATCCCTTAAATCCCCACTGAACCCAGGGCAACTGCCCCTCCTGAGCTTGCTCACACTTGATGGTGGCTTGCATGTGGAATTTGTGAACAAAAGTGGAATTTTGAACTAACGTGGAGAGTTAAAGCCCAGGAGTTGAAAACAGGAGTTAAGACAGGAGTCTTTTAACCAGTAAGTAGCATCTTAAATTTCCTATAAGTAATTATATTGTAACAGGGATCATGGGAGATAGCAAGGTTGACAGTTTTCCTTGTGTACAGTGTGTCATAAGTATGCAAAAATGGTGTCACAGCTCCAGGATTCATACCGCTGTGACAGATGTGAGCAGATTGCCATTCTAGAAACTAACATTGGAGATCTGGAGGAGCACGTTGATACACTGAGCAGAAAGGACAACCTTGAAAGGGGCCTTCTAATCACTGAGCAGGTGGTTAATGGGGTTGATGTAGAACAGGGGTGTTAAACTGGTGCCCTCCAGCTGTTGCAAAACTACAAGTCCCATCATGCCTCTACCTTTGGGAGTCATGCTTGTAACTGTCAATCTTACAATGCCTCATGGGACTTGTAGTTTGGCAACAGCTGGGGGGCCACCAGTTTGACACCTGTGATGTAGAGGGTGGAGGGGTAAGTCAATTTTATCAGGTAGGGAGGTGGGTTACTGAAGCTAGGAGGAGTGGTAGGGGCTCACAGAAAAGGAAAGCCAGTCCTGTATTTGAGCGCCAAAAGATATTTGCCAAGTTGAGTGAGGATGTGGAGGTGGAATACACAGAGGTGGCAGCCCTGAATGTCACTGCTACCCCTAACACCCGGGAGAACAGCCCATCTAGTATGGGTGGTAAGGATAGTGCAGGAAGACCCAGACAGTTGGTGATAATAGGAGATTCTATAATCAGAAGGACTAATAGATTAATTTGCCACCGGGATCGCCTCAACCAAATGGTTTGCTGTCTCCCTGGTGCCAGGGTTCAGCATGTGGTGGACCAGGTTGATAAATTACTGGGAGGGGCTGGGAATGACTCAGCTGTCTTGGTCCATGTTGGAACCAATGACAGAATACATGGAAGGTGGAGGCTCCTTAAAAATCAATTTAACCTCCCTAGCGTTCTGATTATGTCCCTATTTCTGTGCTTGAAGCAGACCATTTTTTTGCATGGAAATATGTATTTTTTTTATTGTAAGGCCTGTCATTTTTAGGAATAATTCACTGAAATCTGTCCGAACAAGAGTCTAGCAAACATCCCGGGTATGATAAAACTTGAAACACGAAATCATAAATTATAATTTAATAAATAATCATAAAAAATAATAATATAATAAAAATACATTTAATTCAATAATATAATCAAACCAAAAACACTGAAATTTGAAATATAGCGCCAAGTTCGCACATCGCTGAGCAAAGTCGCAAAATCATTTTCAGTGTCTGATGACGAATTTCCCCCACGAATCATTATCACTCAATTCTGCAATTGGTTCTAATTTACTAGAGAACTAGCTGGTCTAAAATCGCTTTTGACCTAAAGGGACGCTTTTTGGATGCCATGGACGTTTCTCAGTTTCCAGGCAGAAAGAACAGTAAAAATACAGGCAGGGCACAGGACAAAGCACTCGGGACAAAATGTATGTGAAATGGTTTGATACAGGAATGTTTTACTATGTGATTTTAGTGTATTTATTGAATGTCACTTTTTGACATTTTCAAATTTCCCGCCGTTTCGTCCCCCGTACATCCCGACGCTCGCAGGGGACAGAACCCAGGTGACAGATGCCGGCTTCTGCCGGATTACATTGCCGGGGACACTGCAGGAGGGACATCGCGGGAGCGCAGGACAAGGTAAGTGTAGAACAGATCCCAGATCAGTGCTGCAGGGTATTCCCGAGTGTAACTTGGGGTTACCGCTTGTGGTACTGAAACTTTTACCCCGAGCTACACTTGGGAATACTGCCAGGGGGGTTAAAGAACTAGGTTGCAAATTGAAGAGAAGGACCTTCAAGGTGATCTTCTCTGAAATATTGCCTGTGCCATACACACCACAGGATAAACAGGTGGAGATTAAAGAACTGAAAGAATGGCTAAAAACGTGGTAAGAATTTGGGTTTCTATAGCACTGGGCTGACTTTCATTGGGGTGTAACCTATATGCTAGAGATGGTTTGCATCTAAATGGAAGGGGGTCTGCTGTGCTGGGGGAGAGGTTTATGGGAAGGCTGGAGGAGTATTTAAACTAGGATGGAGGGGGGAGGGTAATCTAGAATTCAGTGGGGCAGACAGATCAGTTAGGGGTCAGACAATAATGGAGTATAGATGGGGGGGGTTATGGCAAGTGATAAGAAGGTTCCTATGTTACAAACAACCACTGGAAATTATAGCACTATTTGTACTACTAAAAATTATATGCAAAACACAAGAGCAAAATGTGAAAATTAATTAAAGTGTTTGTTCACCAATGTCAGAGGTCTGCCAAGTAAAATAGGTGAGTAGGAAGCTTTGGTGCATGAAGAGAACTATGATTTAATTGGTATTGCTGAATCTTTGCTTCATCCCCACATCACTGGGCTATTAGTAATCTTAGAAATACTCTCTTTCGGAGAGACAGGGTAAAATGTAAAGGTGATGAGGCTGAAGCATTATGGATGGAACTGTATATGGATGTGCATAGTTCAAAGTTAATCATTGGAGTTTGTTACAAGCCACCGAATGTTAATGACTCAGCTCCTTGCACAGATAGAAAGGGGCGCAAGGGATGGGACAGTAATAATAGTGGGGGATTGTAACTACCCTGATACCTATTGGAATATTGGCAGTGCTTGAACAATTAAAAGGCAAAAATGTATAAACCTATTACAAGAAAATTTATGGTACAGTTCATAGAGGCCCCAACTAGGATACTCTATTGGACCTGGTAATCTCAAACCACGCAGAGCTTACAACTAATGTTCATTACAAGGACATCTGGGTAGCAGTGACCATAACATGGAATCATTTAATATTAGCTGTAAAGAACAAACATATACTGGAAAGATAACAACACTTAACTTTAAGAGAGCAAATTTTCCTAGGATGAGGGTTGCTCTCCAAGACTTAGACTGGAAGGGAATATTGGCATTGAAGAGCACAGAACAGAAATGGGAATTCTTCAAAAAGACTGCATGTGAACAAACTGCAATATTTATTCCTATGGGCAATAAGTATAAAAGGCCAAAAATAAAACCTATGCGGCTCATGTCCAAAGATAAAAAAAACTATAAATAATAAGAAAAGAGTTTTAAAAAAATTTAAAAAATAAGGAACGCTATCATCGTTTAAATGTTACAAAGAATATAACAGAATATGTAAAAAGGAAATCAAGGCCTCAAAAACTCAAAATGAACGACGGATTGCAAAAGAAAGTAGAACAAACCCCCAAAAATTTTTCATATAATTATAATAGGAAAATACGTCCGGTCCGAGCAAGTAGGCCCTTTATAAAATGATCTAGAGTGGGTGACTGGGGACAAAGAGAAAGCAAATGTATTAAATCCCTTCTTCAGCTCTGTGTATACAAAGGAGCATGGGGGGAGCTCTTGTCCATAATGGGCATGGTATTGACACAGCTCCAGATGATCCACAATGGCTCAAAATTGATATTGCCTAGAAATATTTAGACTGAATAAAGCACCTGGACTGGATGGCTTACACCCACGGGTCCTTAAAGAATTAAGCTCTGTCATTAAAAAGCCATTGTTTCTCAATTTTAGGGACTATTTATTGACTGGCATAGTACCACTGGATTGGCGTAAGGCCAACGTGGTGCCAATATTTAAAAAAGGATCAACGTCTTTATCAAGTAACTACAAAATTGTTATTTTAACTTCTATAAGTGGGAAGATACTGGAGAGTTTAATGAAAGACCACATAGATGAGCTCTTTTTAGAAAAAAATGTTTTTAGTAAGAGACAGCATGAATTCATGAAGGGCAGAATTTGTCAAACAAATCTGATTTATTTTTATGAGGTGAGCAAAAATGTGGTATACTTGGACAGGGGGTGGTGGTGGACGTGGTATACTTGGACAGAGGGGTGACGGTAGATGTGATATACTTGAACAGAGGGGTGGCTGTGAATGTGGTATACTTGGAAATAGGGGTGGCTGTGGACGTGGCACACTTGGGCAGAGGGGTGGCTGTTGAAGTGGTATACTTGGACAGAGGGGTGGTGGTGGACGTGGTATACTTGGACAGAGGGGTGGCGGTGGATGTGGTATACTTGAAAAGAGGGGTGGCGGTGGACGTGGTATACTTGGCCAAAGGGGTGGCGGTGGACGTGATATACTTGGACAGAGGGGTGGCGGTGGACGTAGTATACTTGGACAAAGGGGTGGCAGTGGACGTGGTATACTTGGACAAAGGGGTGGCAGTGGACATGGAATACTTGGACAAAGGGGTGGAGGTGGATGTGATATACTTGGACAGAGGGGTGGTGGTGGTGGACGTAGTATACTTGGACAGAAGGGTGGCGGTGGACATGATTTACTTGGACAGAAGGGTGGTGGTGGACGTGGTATACTTGGACAGAGGGGTAGTGGTGGACGTGGTATACTTGGACTGAGGGGTGTCAATGGAAGTGGTATACTCGGATTTTGGAAAAGCATTTGACACAGTTCCCCACACACGGCTAATGTATAAGGTAAAGTCTACAGGCTTGGAAAAATCGTATTCAGAGAGTAGTGGTTAATGATTCATACTCTGAATGGTCTAGGGGTGTCAGTGGTGTACCCCAAGGTTTAGTGTTGGGACCCTTACATTTTTTATATATCTAAAAATCATATAGGGTCTGGGATTAAAGTACTAGTTCAGTATTTGCAGATGACACCAAGCTGTGCAGTGGAATAACGTCCTTATAGGATGTCTCCAACTTACAAGCCGATCTCAATGCTCTGTGTAATTGGGCAACTATGTGGCAAATGAGATTTAATGTTGGTATATGTAAGGTTCTTTACTTGGGGGCTCAGAATCTGCATGCATCATACATACTAGGGGGGGTACAAGTGGGGGAATCAATGGTGGAGAAGGATCTGGGGGTTCTGGTAGACCACAAGCGTAATAATGGCATGCAATGCCAATCTGGGGGTTCTAAAGCGAGCAAAACCCTCTCTTGTATTAAAAGAGGTATAGACTCCAGAGAGAGAGATATCATTCCCCCCAGTACAAATCATTAGTATTACCTCATCTGGAATATGCAGTTCAGTTTTGGGCACCGATTCACAAAAAGAACATTGGGGAACTGGAGAAAGTACAGAGAAGGGCAACCAAACTGATAAGAGGCATGGAGGAGATCAGCTATGAGGAAAGATTAGAGGAACTGAATTTATTCTCTCTTGAGAAGAGGAGATTAAGGGGGGGTATGATCTCCATGTATAATACATAAGGGGGGGATATGATCTCCATGTATAATACATAAGGGGGGATATGATCAACATGTATAATACATAAGGGGGGATATGATCTCCATGTATAATACATAAGGGGGGATATGATCTCCATGTATAATACATAAGGGGGAATATGATCTCCATGAATAATACATAAGGGGGGATATGATCTCCATGTATAATACATAAGGGGGGATATGATCACCATGTATAATACATAAGGTGGGGGATATTATCTCCATGTATAATACATAAGGGGTGTATGATCACCATGTATAATACATAAGGGGGATATGATCTCCATGTATAATACATAAGGGGTGTATGATCACCATGTATAATACATAAGGGGGGGTATGATCTTCATGTATAATACATAAGGGGGGATATGATCTCCATGTATAATACATAAGGGGGATATGATCTCCATGTATAATACATAAGGGGGGATATGATCTCCATGTATAATACATAAGGGGGGATATGATCTCCATGCATAATACATAAGGGGGATATGATCTCCATGTATAATACATAAGGGGGATATGATCTCCATGTATAATACATAAGGGGGGATATGATCTCCATGTATAATACATAAGGGGGATATGATCTCCATGTATAATACATAAGGGGGGATATGATCTCAATGTATAATACATAAGGGGGATATGATCACCATGTATAATACATAAGGGGGTTATGATCTCTATGTAGAATACATAAGGGGGGATATGATCTCCATGTATAATACATAAGGGGGGATATGATCTCCATGTATAATACATAAGGGGGAATATGATCTCCATGAATAATACATAAGGGGGGATATGATCTCCATGTATAATACATAAGGGGGGGATATGATCTCCATGTATAATACATAAGGGGGGATATGATCAACATGTATAATACATAAGGGGGGATATGATCTCCATGTATAATACATAAGGGGGGATATGATCTCCATGTATAATACATAAGGGGGAATATGATCTCCATGAATAATACATAAGGGGGGATATGATCTCCATGTATAATACATAAGGGGGGATATGATCACCATGTATAATACATAAGGTGGGGGATATTATCTCCATGTATAATACATAAGGGGGGTATGATCACCATGTATAATACATAAAGGGGGGTATGATCTTCATGTATAATACATAAGGGGGGGATATGATCTCCATGTATAATACATAAGGGGGGATATGATCTCCATGTATAATACATAAGGGGGGATATGATCTCCATGCATAATACATAAGGGGGATATGATCTCCATGTATAATACATAAGAGGGGATATGATCTCCATGTATAATACATAAGGGGGGATATGATCTCCATGTATAAAACATAAGGGGGATATGATCTCCATGTATAATACATAAGGGGGGATATGATCTCAATGTATAATACATAAGGGGGATATGATCACCATGTATAATACATAAGGGGGTTATGATCTCTATGTAGAATACATAAGGGGGGATATGATCTCCATGTATAATACATAAGGGGGGATATGATCACCATGTATAATACATAAGGGGGGATATGATATCCATGTATAATACATAAGGGGGGATATGATCACCATGTATAATACATAAGGGGGATATGATCTCCATGTATAATACATAAGGGGGGATATGATCTCCATGTATAATACATAAGGGGGGATATGATCACCATGTATATTACATAAGGGGGGATATGATCTCCATGTATAATACATAAGGGGGGATATGATCTCCATGTATAATACATAAGGGGGATATGATCTCCATGTATAATACAAAAGGGGGGATATGATCACCATGTATAATACATAAGGGGGATATGATCTCCATGTATAATACATACGGGGGGATATGATCTCCATGTATAATACATAAGGGGGGATATAATCTCCATGTATAATACATAAGGGGGGATATGATCACCATGTATAATACATAGGGGGGATATGATCTCCATGTATAATACATAAGGGGGATATGATCTCCATGTATAATACATAAGGGGGGATATGATCACCATGTATAATACATAAGGGGGGGTATGATCTCCATGTATAATACATAAGGGGGGATATGATCTCCAGGTATAATACATAAGGGGGATATGATCTCCACGTATAATACATAAGGGGGGATATGATCTCCATGTATAATACATAAGGGGGGATATGATCTCCATGTATAATACATAAGGGGGGATATGATCTCCATGTATAATACATAAGGGGGATTGATCTCCATGTATAATACATAAGGGGGGATATGAGCATACGGTTCTAAATTTTAAAAACTTGTCTTCTATGTTTTGTTACAACAAAAATGTTTGTAATGTTTTGCACTATTTGAACATGTGTATTTTTGGATTAATGATACTGTCTACTAGCACTATGTATAGTAGTTAGAGATGAGCGAATCGAACCAGGCGAAGTGGAATTCGATTCGAATTTCAGGAAAAATTTGATTCGCGTCGAATCCGAATATTAGCCTACTTCGGGTGCGCGAATCGGATTTTTCCCGATCAGCCGGCAAAAGTGTCCCTGCAGAGAGCTCCGCTATTTCTGACAGTTCTCTGACAGTTCCTTCACATGTACAGCGGTTGAAACATTGTATCTATTTGTTTCCATTTAGGATACAGATGTTTTTATTCGGAAACAGATACAATGTTTCAACCGCTGTAAATGTGAAAGTCAGAGAACTGTCAGAAATAGAGGAACTCTGCAGATACACTTTTTGCCGGTTTGGAATTATTCTTATTTTCATCCTACTTCTTCTTCTTCTTCATCCTCATCCTCAGAAAAAGAAGAAGAGGATGAGGATGAGGATGAAGAAGAAGAAGAAGAAGAAGAAGAAGTAGGATGAAAATAAGAAGAATTCCAAGCCGGCAAAAAGTGTATCTGCAGAGCTCCTCTAAGTGTATCTGCAGAATAGAGGAGCTCTGCAGATACACTTTTAGCCGGCTTGGAATTCTTCTTATATTCATCCTACTTCTTCTTCTTCTTCTTCTTCCTCTTCATCCTCATCCTCATCCTCTTCTTCTTCTTCTGAGGATGAGGATGAAGAAGAAGAAGTAGGATGAAAATAAGAAGAATTCCAAGCCGGCAAAAAGTGTATCTGCAGAGCTCCTCTAAGTGTATCTGCAGAATAGAGGAGCTCTGCAGATACACTTTTTGCCGGCTTGGAATTCTTCTTATTTTCATCCTACTTCTTCTTCTTCTTCTTCTTCTTCTTCTTCTTCCTCTTCATCCTCATCCTTATCCTCTTCTTCTTCTTCTGAGGATGAGGATGAAGAAGAAGAAGAAGAAGAAGAAGAAGTAGGATGAAAATAAGAAGAATTCCAAGCCGGCAAAAAGTGTATCTGCAGAGCTCCTCTATTCTGCAGATACACTTAGAGGAGCTCTGCAGATACACTTTTTGCCGGCTTGGAATTCTTCTTATTTTCATCCTACTTCTTCTTCTTCTTCTTCTTCTTCATCCTCATCCTCAGAAGAAGAAGAAGAGGATGAGGATGAAGAAGAAGAAGAAGAAGAAGAAGAAGAAGAAGTAGGATGAAAATAAGAAGAATTCCAAGCCGGCAAAAAGTGTATCTGCAGAGCTCCTCTAAGTGTATCTGCAGAATAGAGGAGCTCTGCAGATACACTTTTTGCCGGCTTGGAATTCTTCTTATTTTCATCCTACTTCTTCTTCTTCTTCTTCCTCTTCTTCCTCATCCTCATCCTCTTCTTCTTCTTCTTCTTCTTCTGAGGATGAGGATGAAGAAGAAGAAGAAGAAGAAGTAGGATGAAAATAAGAAGAATTCCAAGCCGGCAAAAAGTGTATCTGCAGAGCTCCTCTAAGTGTATCTGCAGAATAGAGGAGCTCTGCAGATACACTTTTTGCCGGCTTGGAATTCTTCTTATTTTCATCCTACTTCTTCTTCTTCCTCTTCATCCTCATCCTCATCCTCTTCTTCTTCTTCTTCTGAGGATGAGGATGAAGAAGAAGAAGTAGGATGAAAATAAGAAGAATTCCAAGCCGGCAAAAAGTGTATCTGCAGAGCTCCTCTAAGTGTATCTGCAGAATAGAGGAGCTCTGCAGATACACTTTTTGCCGGCTTGGAATTCTTCTTATTTTCATCCTACTTCTTCTTCTTCTTCTTCTTCTTCCTCTTCATCCTCATCCTCATCCTCTTCTTCTTCTTCTGAGGATGAGGATGAGGAAACAAATGGATACAATGTTTCAACCGCTGTATGGAGGGAATGTCACAGAACTGTCAGAAATAGCCTATTTCTGACAGTTCTGTGACATTCCCTCCATACAGCGGTTGAAACATTGTATCTATTTGTTTCCTTCTCCTTCTTCTCATCCTTCTCCTTCTTCTCATCCTTCTCCTTCTCATCCTTCTTCTCATCCTTCTCCTTCTTCTCATCCTTCTCCTTCTTCTCATCCTTCTCCTTCTCCTTCTTCTCATCCTTCTCCTTCTTGTCATCCTTCTCCTTCTCCTTCTTCTCATCCTTCTCCTTCTCCTTCTTCTCATCCTTCTCCTTCTTCTCATCCTTCTCCTTCTCCTTCTTCTCATCCTTCTCCATCTTCTCATTCTTCTCCTTCTCCTTCTTCTCATCCTTCTCCTTCTCCTTCTTCTCATCCTTCTCCTTCTTCTCATCCTTCTCCTTCTTCTCATCCTTCTTCTCATCCTTCTCCTTCTTCCCATCCTTCTCCTTCTTCTCATCCTTCTTCTTCTTCTCATCCTTCTTCTTCTCATCCTTCTCCTTCTTCTCATCCTTCTTCTCATCCTTCTCCTTCTTCTCATCCTTCTTCTCATCCTTCTTCTCATCCTTCTCCTTCTTCTCATCCTTCTCCTTCTTCTCATCCTTCTCCTTCTCCTTCTTCTCATCCTTCTCCTTCTTCTCATCCTTCTCCTTCTCCTTCTTCTCATCCTTCTCCTTCTCCTTCTTCTCATCCTTCTCCTTCTCCTTCTTCTCATCCTTCTCCTTCTTCTCATCCTTCTCCTTCTCCTTCTTCTCATCCTTCTCCTTCTCCTTCTTCTCATCCTTCTCCTTCTCCATCTTCTCATCCTTCTCCTTCTCCTTCTTCTCATCCTTCTCCTTCTCCTTCTCCTTCTTCTCATCCTTCTCCTTCTTCTCATCCTTCTCCTTCTCCTTCTTCTCATCCTCCTCCTTCTCCTTCTTCTCATCCTTCTCCTTCTCCTTCTTCTCATCCTTCTCCTTCTTCTCATCCTTCTCCTTCTTCTCATCCTTCTCCTTCTCCTTCCTCATCTCCAAGGGCATTTAAATTAAAGGTACAGTGTTCTGCACTAATTTAAAGGCTCTCTGAAGCCTAGAAACCCTTTTAATAAGTTAAATTCATAGCGAATTAATTCGCATCGAATCGAATTTCTTCCTCAAATTCGGCGAATCAGCCGAATCGAATTTTTGAATAATTCGCTCATCTCTAATAGTAGTACATACGCTACGCTGACGGCCATTTTGTAAACTGGAAAATTTGGATTTTTTTCCTATCAATGCCTAATGATGTTAGCTTTCATGTGAGTGCCACCATATTTTAAATAAATGTTATTATAATGGTTTTACGCTATGTGGAGCGCTCTTTCTTTACATGTTTCCTACTATGAGTCTGAGCCTTATCCTGAATGGTTTAGCTACCCTAATGCAGGCCATAGATGGGGAGAAAACCGGCCGAAAAAAAAATTGGCCGATTTTCGGATCATTAGTGGAGTAATCAGTCGGCCATTTTTCGTGATTTAGACACTTTTTTTTTGTTGGTCATGTTGGAAAAAATTTGGCCAATTTTGTCGTTCGGCCGATTTTCGCGGCAATGATGACAAATTGGCAGATCTTTTTACCGATTTTAAAAAATGCGTATGAACAATGACCAGCAAGAAGTAGGAAAAGCAGAAAATAAGAAACAGAATATGAATAAGAAGAAGAAAAGAAGAAATGGAATATGAAGAAGAAGTAGGATGAAAACAAGAAGAATTCCAAGCCGGCAAAAAGTGTATCTGCAGAGCTCCGCTAAGTGTATCTGCAGAGCTCCGCTATTTCTGACAGTTCTGTGACATTCCCTCCATACAGCGGTTGAAACATTGTATCTATTTGTTTCCATTTAGGATACAGATGTTTTTATTCGGAAACAGATACAATGTTTCAACCGCTGTAAATGTGAAAGTCAGAGAACTGTCAGAAATAGAGGAACTCTGCAGATACACTTTTTGCCGGTTTGGAATTATTCTTATTTTCATCCTACTTCTTCTTCTTCTTCTTCATCCTCATCCTCAGAAGAAGAAGAAGAGGATGAGGATGAAGAAGAAGAAGAAGAAGAAGTAGGATGAAAATAAGAAGAATTCCAAGCCGGCAAAAAGTGTATCTGCAGAGCTCCTCTAAGTGTATCTGCAGAATAGAGGAGCTCTGCAGATACACTTTTTGCCGGCTTGGAATTCTTCTTATTTTCATCCTACTTCTTCTTCTTCTTCTTCTTCTTCCTCTTCTTCCTCATCCTCATCCTCTTCTTCTTCTTCTGAGGATGAGGATGAAGAAGAAGAAGAAGAAGAAGTAGGATGAAAATAAGAAGAATTCCAAGCCGGCAAAAAGTGTATCTGCAGAGCTCCTCTATTCTGCAGATACACTTAGAGGAGCTCTGCAGATACACTTTTTGCCGGCTTGGAATTCTTCTTATTTTCATCCTACTTCTTCTTCTTCTTCTTCTTCTTCTTCTTCATCCTCATCCTCATCCTCAGAAGAAGAAGAAGAGGATGAGGATGAGGATGAAGAAGAAGAAGAAGAAGAAGAAGAAGAAGTAGGATGAAAATAAGAAGAATTCCAAGCCGGCAAAAAGTGTATCTGCAGAGCTCCTCTAAGTGTATCTGCAGAATAGAGGAGCTCTGCAGATACACTTTTTGCCGGCTTGGAATTCTTCTTATTTTCATCCTACTTCTTCTTCTTCTTCCTCTTCATCCTCATCCTCACCCTCTTCTTCTTCTTCTGAGGATGAGGATGAAGAAGAAGAAGAAGAAGAAGAAGAAGAAGAAGAAGAAGAAGAAGGAGAAGTAGGATGAAAATAAGAAGAATTCCAAGCCGGCAAAAAGTGTATCTGCAGAGCTCCTCTAAGTGTATCTGCAGAATAGAGGAGCTCTGCAGATACACTTTTTGCCGGCTTGGAATTCTTCTTATTTTCATCCTACTTCTTCTTCTTCTTCTTCTTCTTCTTCCTCTTCATCCTCATCCTCATCCTCTTCTTCTTCTTCTGAGGATGAGGATGAGGAAACAAATGGATACAATGTTTCAACCGCTGTATGGAGGGAATGTCACAGAACTGTCAGAAATAGCCTATTTCTGACAGTTCTGTGACATTCCCTCCATACAGCGGTTGAAACATTGTATCTATTTGTTTCCTTCTCCTTCTTCTCATCCTTCTCCTTCTCCTTCTTCTCATCCTTCTCCTTCTTCTCATCCTTCTTCTCATCCTTCTCCTTCTTCTCATCCTTCTCCTTCTTCTCATCCTTCTCCTTCTCCTTCTTCTCATCCTTCTCCTTCTTGTCATCCTTCTCCTTCTTCTCATCCTTCTCCTTCTCCTTCTTCTCATCCTTCTCCTTCTTCTCATCCTTCTCCTTCTCCTTCTTCTCATCCTTCTCCATCTTCTCATCCTTCTCCTTCTCCTTCTTCTCATCCTTCTCCTTCTCCTTCTTCTCATCCTTCTCCTTCTTCTCATCCTTCTTCTCATCCTTCTCCTTCTTCTCATCCTTCTCCTTCTTCTCATCCTTCTCCTTCTTCTCATCCTTCTTCTTCTTCTCATCCTTCTTCTTCTCATCCTTCTCCTTCTTCTCATCCTTCTTCTCATCCTTCTCCTTCTTCTCATCCTTCTTCTCATCCTTCTTCTCATCCTTCTCCTTCTTCTCATCCTTCTCCTTCTTCTCATCCTTCTCCTTCTCCTTCTTCTCATCCTTCTCCTTCTTCTCATACTTCTCCTTCTCCTTCTTCTCATCCTTCTCCTTCTCCTTCTTCTCATCCTTCTCCTTCTCCTTCTCCTTCTTCTCATCCTTCTCCTTCTCCTTCTTCTCATCCTTCTCTTTCTCCTTCTTCTCATCCTTCTCCTTCTCCATCTTCTCATCCTTCTCCTTCTCCTTCTTCTCATCCTTCTCCTTCTCCTTCTTCTCATCCTTCTCCTTCTTCTCATCCTTCTCCTTCTCCTTCTTCTCATCCTCCTCCTTCTCCTTCTTCTCATCCTTCTCCTTCTCCTCTTCTCATCCTTCTCCTTCTCCTTCTTCTCATCCTTCTCCTTCTTCTCATCCTTCTCCTTCTCCTTCCTCATCTCCAAGGGCATTTAAATTAAAGGTACAGTGTTCTGCACTAATTTAAAGGCTCTCTGAAGCCTAGAAACCCTTTTAAGAAGTTAAATTCGTAGCGAATTAATTCGCATCGAATCGAATTTCTTCCTCAAATTCGGCGAATCAGCCGAATCGAATTTTTGAATAATTCGCTCATCTCTAATAGTAGTACATACGCTACGCTGACGGCCATTTTGTAAACTGGAAAATTTGGATTTTTTTTCTATCAATGCCTAATGATGTTAGCTTTCATGTGAGTGCCACCATATTTTAAATAAATGTTATTATAATGGTTTTACGCTATGTGGAGCGCTCTTTCTTTACATGTTTCCTACTATGAGTCTGAGCCTTATCCTGAATGGTTTAGCTACCCTAATGCAGGCCATAGACGGGGAGAAAACCGGCCGAAAAAAAAATTGGCCGATTTTTGGATCATTAGTGGAGTAATCAGTCAGCCATTTTTCGTGATTTAGACACTTTTTTTTTGTTGGTCATGTTGGAAAAAAAATTGGCCAATTTTGTCGTTCGGCCGATTTTCGCGGCAATGATGGACAAATTGGCAGATCTTTTTACCGATTTTAAAAAATGCGTATGAACAATGACCAGCAAGAAGTAGGAAAAGCAGAAAAGAAGAAACAGAATATGAATAAGAAGAAGAAAAGAAGAAATGGAATATGAAGAAGAAGAAGAAGTAGGATGAAAATAAGAAGAATTCCAAGCCGGCAAAAAGTGTATCTGCAGAGCTCCTCTAAGTGTATCTGCAGAATAGAGGAGCTCTGCAGATACACTTTTTGCCGGCTTGGAATTCTTCTTATTTTCATCCTACTTCTTCTTCTTCTTCCTCTTCATCCTCATCCTCTTCTTCTTCTTCTGAGGATGAGGATGAAGAAGAAGAAGAAGAAGAAGTAGGATGAAAATAAGAATTCCAAGCCGGCAAAAAGTGTATCTGCAGAGCTCCTCTAAGTGTATCTGCAGAATAGAGGAGCTCTGCAGATACACTTTTTGCCGGCTTGGAATTCTTCTTATTTTCATCCTACTTCTTCTTCTTCTTCTTCTTCTTCTTCCTCATCCTCATCCTCTTCTTCTTCTTCTGAGGATGAGGATGAGGAAACAAATGGATACAATGTTTCAACCGCTGTATGGAGGGAATGTCACAGAACTGTCAGAAATAGCCTATTTCTGACAGTTCTGTGACATTCCCTCCATACAGCGGTTGAAACATTGTATCTATTTGTTTCCTTCTCCTTCTTCTCATCCTTCTCCTTCTTCTCATCCTTCTCCTTCTTCTCATCCTTCTTCTCATCCTTCTCCTTCTTCTCATCCTTCTCCTTCTTCTCATCCTTCTCCTTCTCCTTCTTCTCATCCTTCTCCTTCTTCTCATCCTTCTCCTTCTTCTCATCCTTCTCCTTCTTCTCATCCTTCTTCTTCCTCAACCGCTGTATGGAGGGAATGTCACAGAACTGTCAGAAATAGCCTATTTCTGACAGTTCTGTGACATTCCCTCCATACAGCGGTTGAAACATTGTATCTATTTGTTTCCTTCTCCTTCTTCTCATCCTTCTCCTTCTCCTTCTTCTCATCCTTCTCCTTCTTCTCATCCTTCTTCTCATCCTTCTCCTTCTTCTCATCCTTCTCCTTCTTGTCATCCTTCTCCTTCTCCTTCTTCTCATCCTTCTCCTTCTTGTCATCCTTCTCCTTCTCCTTCTTCTCATCCTTCTCCTTCTTCTCATCCTTCTCCTTCTTCTCATCCTTCTCCTTCTTCTCATCCTTCTCCTTCTCCTTCTTCTCATCCTTCTCCATCTTCTCATCCTTCTCCTTCTCCTTCTTCTCATCCTTCTACTTCTCCTTCTCCTTCTTCTCATCCTTCTCCTTCTTCTCATCCTTCTTCTCATCCTTCTCCTTCTTCTCATCCTTCTTCTCATCCTTCTCCTTCTTCTCATCCTTCTCCTTCTTCTCATCCTTCTTCTTCTTCTCATCCCTCTTCTTCTCATCCTTCTCCTTCTTCTCATCCTTCTTCTCATCCTTCTCCTTCTTCTCATCCTTCTTCTCATCCTTCTTCTCATCCTTCTCCTTCTTCTCATCCTTCTCCTTCTTCTCATCCTTCTCCTTCTCCTTCTTCTCATCCTTCTCCTTCTTCTCATCCTTCTCCTTCTGCTCATCCTTCTCCTTCTCCTTCTTCTCATCCTTCTCCTTCTCCTTCTTCTCATCCTTCTCCTTCTCCTTCTTCTCATCCTTCTCCTTCTCCATCTTCTCATCCTTCTCCTTCTCCTTCTTCTCATCCTTCTCCTTCTCTTTCTCCTTCTTCTCATCCTTCTCCTTCTTCACATCCTTCTCCTTCTCCTTCTTCTCATCCTTCTCCTTCTCCTTCTTCTCATCCTTCTCCTTCTCCTTCTTCTCATCCTTCTCCTTCTTCTCATCCTTCTCCTTCTCCTTCTCCTTCTCCTTCCTCATCTCCAAGGGCATTTAAATTAAAGGTACAGTGTTCTGCACTAATTTAAAGGCTCTCTGAAGCCTAGAAACCCTTTTAATAAGTTAAATTCGTAGCGAATTAATCCGCATCGAATCGAATTTCTTCCTCAAATTCGGCGAATCAGCCGAATCGAATTTTTGAATAATTCGCTCATCTCTAATAGTAGTACATACGCTACGCTGACGGCCATTTTGTAAACTGGAAAATTTGGATTTTTTTCCTATCAATGCCTAATGATGTTAGCTTTCATGTGAGTGCCACCATATTTTAAATAAATGGTATTATAATGGTTTTACGCTATGTGGAGCGCTCTTTCTTTACATGTTTCCTACTATGAGTCTGAGCCTTATCCTGAATGGTTTAGCTACCCTAATGCAGGCCATAGACGGGGAGAAAACCGGCCGAAAAAAAAATTGGCCGATTTTCGGATCATTAGTGGGGTAATCAGTCGGCCATTTTTTGTGATTTAGACACTTTTTTTTGTTGGTCATGTTGGAAAAAAAATTGGCCAATTTTGTCGTTCGGCCGATTTTCGCGGCAATGATGGACAAATTGGCAGATCTTTTTACCGATTTTAAAAAATGCGTATGAACAATGACCAGCAAGAAGTAGGAAAAGCAGAAAAGAAGAAACAGAATATGAATAAGAAGAAGAAAAGAAGAAATGGAATATGAATAAGAAGAAAAGAAGTAATAGAAAATGAATAAGAAGAAGAAAATGAAGAAATAGAATATGAATAAGAAGAACTAGAATATGAATAAGAAGAAGAAAAGAAGAAATAGAATATGCATAAGAAGAAGAAAAGAAGAAATAGAATATGAATATGAAGCAGAAAAAGAAGAAATAGAATATGAATAAGAAGAAGAAATAGAATATGAATAAGAAGAAGAAAAAGAATATGAATATGAATAAGAATAAGAAATGGAATATGAATATGAATAAGAAGAAAAAAAAAGAATTTCAGTCCGATATTATATTTGACATTTAAAAGTATAGCAACATTGTATCTATATGTATCCGAATAGAACCATCTGTATCCGAAATGGATACACATAGATACAATGTTGCACCTTTTTCTTCTGCTTATTCATATTCTATTTATTCTTCTTCTTATTCATATTCTGTTTCTTCTGCCAAATATAATAGCGGAGCTCTCTGCAGGGACACCACTATTATATTTGCCGGCCGTAGACAGGATGAAAATCAGCCGACTTTTTTTTTACCAATGGTGGTAACATCGACCGATTGAACGACCGATTTTTCGTTTTTCTAAAAAAAACAAACGGTTTTCTCCCCGTCTATGGCCTGCTTAAGTAAGGTCCACTGTTTGGAAGATCCTTATCTGCTCTTTTGATGATCTGGAGGAGGATTTGATTGACCGACTTTCTGAGTTGCTTAACAAAACGCAGTTGACCACTCTTAACAGGGGGTCATGCCTTTCTGGTAAGCCTTTTGTATGAGTGGTTGGCGACACAACAGCTGTCCTTGGATTTCCTTCACAGCCTCTGGGACTTTTTCTTTTTTTTTTTTTTTTTTTTGGATGGACTATTTTTTGACACATTTTTTTCCACTGTTCTCTGACAATTATCTGTCACTTTTTTAAGCGCTGAACTTTTATGTATATAGTAGTACTATGTCTAGAGCATATGGAAAATTGTTCCTGAAAAGTTTTCTCTTTTACTGCGACTGAAATAAATATAAACATTTTGGTAGTAATGGTTTTCTGATTTTTTTTTTTTAATCTCCTTAGCGGTGTTCCCGAGTGTAGCTCGGGGTAAAATTTCTATACCAAAAGCGGTAACCCTGAGCTACACTCGGGCTTACCATGCGGCGTTGCTCTGGGGGTCCCTGCAGCACTTACCTTGTCCTTCGCTCCTGCGATGTGTCCCCTGCAGTGTCCCCGGCCATCTCCTCCGGCCGATGCCGGCATCCGGCTTCTGTGTTCCGGTCCCTGTGACGTCGGGAAATTTGAATTTTTTAAAAAATGTCATTTTTGCTGTCATTGCTGTTTCAATGCATTTCACATACATTTTGTCCCGAGTGCTTTGTCCTGCGCCCTGCCTGCATTTTGAATGTTCTTTCTGCCTGGAAACTTAGAAAAGTCCATGGCGTCCAAAAAGCGTCCCTTTACGTCAAAAGTGGTTTTAGAACAGTGATAGTAAATCAGAACCACTTGCAGAATTGAGTGATAAAGGTTTGTGGGGGAAATTTGTCATCAGACACTGAAAACGATTTTGCGACTTTGCTCAGCGATGTGCGAATTTGCCTCTGTATTTCAAATTTCAGTGTTTTTGGTTTGATTATATTATTGAATTAAATGTATTATTATATTATTATTTTTTATGATTATTTATTAAATTATAATTTATGATTTTGTGTTTCAAGTTTTATCCTACCCGGGACTCTTGTTCGGACAGATTTTAGTGAGTTATTCCTAAAAATTACAGCCTACAATAAAAAACTACATATTTCCATGCAAAAAAATTTCAGCACAAAAAATCGGAAAGAATCATACCGCTAGGGAGGTTAAATGACTTTCTACTGGTAATAACTATTCCCCTATGAAAAAGATATGTAAAGCGAAACGTCACACGGCCGCATGGAGACATGGATGGGGGAGTCTGATTTGAATATTAATAATGAACTATATGGCAGCTTAGGGTTTTGGTGCACAGACACAGTGTACAGGCGTACCTCGGTTTACGAACGCCTCAGTTAACGTAATTTTTGGTTTACGAATGAAAATCCATTGAAAAATAATGCCTCGGTTTACAAATTTTTTTCGCAATACGAATGGATTAATTGGTTTTTCAATGCATTTACAAATTTTTTTTTTAATCATGTTACTGTACAGTATTTATGCATTTAAAGTGCATGTTATAAAGAGTTGTGAACAGATAAGACTTTTTTTTATTTTTTCTGACCTCCGGAACAGATGAATTGGTTTTCAATGCATTTACAAATTTTTTTTAATGATGTCCCTTTATGCCTTTAAAGTGTACTTTATAAAGAATTTTGAACAGATAAAACTTTTTTTGATTTTTTCTGACTTCCAGAACGGATTCATTGGTTTTCAATGCATTTACGAGTTTATTTTTAATCATATCCCTGTACAGTATTTATGCCTTTAATGTGCACTTTATAAAGAGTTTTGAACAGATAAAAGACTTTTTTTTTACTTTTTTCTGACCTCCGGAACGGATTAATTGGTTTTCAATGCATTCCTATGGGAAACCGCGTTTCGGTTTACGAATTGTTCGCAATACGAAAATTCCCACACAACACATTAAATTCGTAAACCGAGGCACGCCTGTAATTCTGATTTACAGTTATATTGGGGTTATAATTAGAGATGAGCGAATTATTCAAAAATTCGATTCGACTGATTCGGCGAATTCGTGAAAAAATTTTGATTCGAGTCGAATATATTCGCTGCGAATTTAACTTATAAAAGGGTGTTTCTAGGCTTCAGAGAGCCTTTATATTAGTGCAGAACACTGTACCTTTAATTTAAATGCCCTTGGAGTCTGCTGGGGAAGAGAAATAATACTGACAGTCAGTATGACATGCAGATGAGTGCCGTCGATCTTAGAATCACCGCACACTTCACTCATTTGGGCAGTCACGGGGCCAAAACCAGAGTGTGGAGCCACAGTGTGGCGGTGGAGGCAGCAGCAATGGGAGGCTATACAGCACCCTATGACAAGAATGGAAACCACCAGCAGTGTGAGGAGACCTGAAAGTGGCACATGGCAGAGTGTGGCGATGGAGACAGCAGCAATGGGAGGCCGTACAGGGACCCATGACACACTCTGGACCTGGCAGCAGCATGAGGAGACGGTACAGGGGCCCATGACAGATTACAGGCCTGGCAGCAGCATGAGGAGTTGGTACGGGGGCCCATGGCAGATTACGGGCCTGGCAGCAGCAATGGGAGGCCGTACAGGGACCCATGACACACTCTGGACCTGGCAGCAGCATGAGGAGGCGGTACAGGGGCCCATGACAGATTACGGGCCTGGCAGCAGCATGAGGAGTCGGTACGGGGGCCCATGACACACTCTGGACCTGGCAGCAGCATGAGGAGGCGGTACAGGGGCGCATGACAGATTACGAGCCTGGCAGCAGCAACTTGGACAGGAGGACGTTCAGCTTCTGCACCGTCGGGTGCGTGCTCGCAAACTGTTGTCTCTTGGAAACGGATTCCAAGAAAGACTGCTGACGGAATCCGTGAAGAGGAGTAGCAGGAGAAGGAGCATCTGAACGAGCGGAATATGCCAACAAGCGACAACAGGGGCCCATGACAGATTACGGGCCTGGCAGCAGCATGAGGAGTCGGTACGGGGGCCCATGGCAGATTACGGGCCTGGCAGCAGCAATGGGAGGCCTGTAATCTGCCAGCACCCTATGACAAAAAATGGAACACACCAGCAGTGTGAGGAGACCTGAAAGTGGCACATGGCAGAGTGTGGCGATGGAGACAGCAGCAATGGGAGGCCGTACAGGGACCCATGAGAGACTCTGGACCTGGCAGCAGCATGAGGAGGCGGCACAGGGGCCCATGGCAGATTAGCGGCCTGGCAGCAGCTATGGGAGGCCCGTAATCTGCCAGCACCCTATGACAAAAAATGGAACACACCAGCAGTGTGAGGAGACCTGAAAGTGGCACATGGCAGAGTGTGGCGATGGAGACAGCAGCAATGGGAGGCCGTACAGGGACCCATGAGAGACTGTGGACCTGGCAGCAGCATGAGGAGGCGGTACTGGGGCCCATGGCAGATTAGGGGCCTGGCAGCAGCAATGGGAGGCCCGTAATCTGCCAGCACCCTATGACAAAAAATGTAACACACCAGCAGTGTGAGGAGACCTGAAAGTGGCACATGGCAGAGTGTGGCGATGGAGACAGCAGCAATGGGAGGCGGTTCAGGGACACATGAGACACTGTGGACCTGGCAGCAGCATGAGGAGGCGGTACAGGGGCCCATGGCAGATTAAGGCCTGGCAGCAGCAATGGGAGGCCCGTAATCTGCCAGCACCCTATGACAAAATGGAACCCTGGGCTGGGGCAGGCAGAACCGCCGTAACTTTATCACGGTTTTCCCAGGCCACCGAATGGCGACGCTGCATATGCTGACGCAACGCTGTAGTCCCAACATGGGCCCCCTGGCCACGCTTGACTTTCTGGCCACATAGTCGACATACGGCTACGTTTACTTCCTCGGGCGGCTTGACGAAAAATTGCCACACCGCCGAGTAGGAAACTTTGCCTCCGCTACTCCTCACTGGCTGACTGCTACTTCCTCCGTGCACACCGGCACCACTACTGGCCGTGGTGGTAGGCTGCAGTGGAGCTGGTGCTCTACTCCGTGGCCGTTTGCCTCCACTGACACTGCTGCGACCCTGCTGCCTCTTGGCAGCAGCAATGGGAGGCCGTACAGGGACCCATGACACACTCTGGACCTGGCAGCAGCATGAAGAGGCGGTACAGGGGCCCATGGCAGATTAGGGGCCTGGCAGCAGCAATGGGAGGCCCGTAATCTGCCAGCACCCTATGACAAAAAATGGAACACACCAGCAGTGTGTGAGGAGACCTGAAAGTGGCACATGGCAGAGTGTCGCGATGGAGACAGCAGCAATGGGAGGCCGTACAGGGACCCATGAGACACTGTGGACCTGGCAGCAGCATGAGGAGGCGGTACAGGGGCCCATGGCAGATTACGGGACTGGCAGCAGCAATGGGAGGCCCGTAATCTGCCAGCACCCTATGACAAAAAATGGAACACACCAGCAGTGTGAGGAGACCTGAAAGTGGCACATGGCATGAGACACTGTGGACCTGGCAGCAGCATGAGGAGGCGGTACAGGGGCCCATGGCAGATTAGGGGCCTGGCAGCAGCTATGGGAGGCCCGTAATCTGCCAGCACCCTATGACAAAAAATGGAACACACCAGCAGTGTGAGGAGACCTGAAAGTGGCACATGGCATGAGACACTGTGGACCTGGCAGCAGCATGAGGAGGCGGTAAAGGGGCCCATGGCAGATTAGGGGCCTGGCAGCAGCTATGGGAGGCCCGTAATCTGCCAGCACCCTATGACAAAAAATGGAACACACCAGCAGTGTGTGAGGAGACCTGAAAGTGGCACATGGCAGAGTGTGGCGATGGAGACAGCAGCAATGGGAGGCCGTACAGGGACCCATGACACACTCTGGACCTGGCAGCAGCATGAGGAGGCGGTACAGGGGCCCATGGCAGATTACGGGCCTGGCAGCAGCAATGGGAGGCCCGTAATCTGCCAGCACCCTATGACAAAAAATGGAACACACCAGCAGTGTGAGGAGACCTGAAAGTGGCACATGTTTGGGGCATGATTCATGGCGGATTTAGTCAGTTGTGTCAGGAACTGGTGGTTTGAAATCCAGACTAATCCACGCCTGATTCATTTTCACAAACGTGAGTCTCTCCACACTTTGGGTGGACAGTCGTGTCCTCCGCGGAGTTACAATACCTCCTGCCGCACTAAACACGCGCTCCGATGCCACGCTACTGGCCGGGCATGACAGCCTTTCAAGGGCAAATTCAGCTAGTTGGGGCCAAAGGTCAAGTTTTGTTGCCCAGTAGTCAAGGGGATTGTCTACCTCGATTGGCAGGGTGCTGTCCAAGTAGGCCTAAGCCTGTTGTTTGAGGTCCTGCTCCAGGTCCACCTGATGGTGCTGCTGCTGCGGCTGGTTAGTAGTTTCCTCACTGCGCTGGTGAAGAAAGCTACTCATCATCGACTGCAGACTGAGGCAGCTGCTGCTGGTGGAGCTGCCACTGCTCCTACCACCCCACCCCTCCCCTGCTGCCATGGCAGCGGAACGCGAGCGCACAGGGCCCACAGTGTCTGAGGATGGACGTTGGCGCAGAAAGGCAGAGACCAGCTGACTACATAGGTGGTTTTTATAGTACGTTATTTTGGCCTCCCTCTCAGCAGGTGTGAAAAAGGCCACCATTTTTGAACGGTAGCGAGGGTCCAACAAGGTGGACAGCCAAAAGTCATCCCTCTGTCTGATGGTTATTATTCGGCTGTCACTACGCAAGCAAGCGAGCATGCTATGGGCCATTTGTGCCAAGGAATGCGAGGGACTCCCTGCCTCCATCTCCACAGCATACTGCCACGGTGCGTCTGGGTCCTCTGTCTCCTCCTCCTCCTCCTCTACCAGATGCTCCTGCTCCTCCACTCCTGTCCGCTGAGTGGAAAAACCACCCATTTCACTCAATAATTCCTGAGCACCAATGTCCTCCTCTACCTCCTCCTCTTCTTCCTGTCCTGCCCCCACAGGGGTCATGTGGCGTTGAGATCTGTGCGCCACATCTACCGCACCCTGACCAGCCATTGTTAACAGCATTTGTTCCAGGACGTGCAACAGAGGAATGACGTCGTTCATCCCATAGTCCTGCCGACTCACGAATAGCGTGGCCTCCTCAAAGGGCCTGAGCAAGCGCAGGTGTCACGCATGAGCTGCCAATGGCTGACATCTAAGTTACACAGGGAGTACCTTTATCCGCTTGTAACATCAGGAAATCTGTGATGGCCTTTCGCTGTTCGTAAAGGCGGTCTAACATATGTAGGGTTGAATTCCACCTTGTTGCAACGTCACAGCATGAGGAGTCGGTACGGGGGCCCATGGCAGATTACGGGCCTGGCAGCAGCAATGGGAGGCCCGTAATCTGCCAGCACCCTATGACAAAAAATGTAACACACCAGCAGTGTGAGGAGACATGAAAGTGGCACATGGCAGAGTGTGGCGATGGAGACAGCAGCAATGGGAGGCCGTACAGGGACCCATGAGAGACTCTGGACCTGGCAGCAGCATGAGGAGGCGGTATAGGGGCCCATGGCAGATTAGGGGCCTGGCAGCAGCTATGGGAGGCCCGTAATCTGCCAGCACCCTATGACAAAAAATGGAACACACCAGTAGTGTGAGGAGACCTGAAAGTGGCACATGGCATGAGACACTGTGGACCTGGCAGCAGCATGAGGAGGCGGTACAGGGGCCCATGGCAGATTAGGGGCCTGGCAGCAGCTATGGGAGGCCCGTAATCTGCCAGCACCCTATGACAAAAAATGGAACACACCAGCAGTGTGAGGAGACCTGAAAGTGGCACATGGCAGAGTGTGGCGATGGAGACAGCAGCAATGGGAGGCCGTACAGGGACCCATGAGAGACTCTGCACCTGGCAGCAGCATGAGGAGGCGGTATAGGGGCCCATGGCAGATTAGGGGCCTGGCAGCAGCTATGGGAGGCCCGTAATCTGCCAGCACCCTATGACAAAAAATGGAACACACCAGTAGTGTGAGGAGATCTGAAAGTGGCACATGGCAGAGTGTGGCGATGGAGACAGCAGCAATGGGAGGCCGTATAGGGACCCATGAGAGACTCTGGACCTGGCAGCAGCATGAGGAGGCGGTACAGGGGCCCATGGCAGATTAGGGGCCTGGCAGCAGCTATGGGAGGCCCGTAATCTGCCAGCACCCTATGACAAAAAATGGAACACACCAGCAGTGTGAGGAGATCTGAAAGTGGCACATGGCAGAGTGTGGCGATGGAGACAGCAGCAAAGGGAGGCCGTACAGGGACCCATGAGAGACTCTGGACCTGGCAGCAGCATGAGGAGGCGGTATAGGGGCCCATGGCAGATTAGGGGCCTGGCAGCAGCTATGGGAGGCCCGTAATCTGCCAGCACCCTATGACAAAAAATGGAACACACCAGCAGTGTGAGGAGACCTGAAAGTGGCACATGGCAGAGTGTGGCGATGGAGACAGCAGCAATGGGAGGCCGTACAGGGACCCATGAGAGACTCTGTACCTGGCAGCAGCATGAGGAGGTGGTATAGGGGCGCATGGCAGATTAGGGGCCTGGCAGCAGCTATGGGAGGCCCGTAATCTGCCAGCACCCTATGACAAAAAATGGAACACACCAGCAGTGTGAGGAGACCTGAAAGTGGCACATGGCATGAGACACTGTGGACCTGGCAGCAGCATGAGGAGGCGGTACAGGGGCCCATGGCAGATTAGGGGCCTGGCAGCAGCTATGGGAGGCCCGTAATCTGCCAGCACCCTATGACAAAAAATGGAACACACCAGCAGTGTGAGGAGATCTGAATGTGGCACATGGCAGAGTGTGGCGATGGAGACAGCAGCAATGGGAGGCCGTACAGGGACCCATGAGAGACTCTGGACCTGGCAGCAGCATGAGGAAGCGGTACAGGGGCCCATGGCAGATTAGGGGCCTGGCAGCAGCTATGGGAGCCCCGTAATCTGCCAGTGCGATCAGCCAGTGCGATCAGCCAGTGCGATCAGCCTCATCATCAGTGCGATCAGCCTCATCATCATCAATTAGGGTCTCCGCCTCACTACTAGCCCCCTCGGCTGCGTGTGGGTCAGGAGACAGACTTGTCTCTAGACCGGCTACCGAGCCACTCTCCTCGCCACTACTTCTTCGCCTGGCTGCTGAAGAGGCGGATGTCTCCCCCCGTTCCTGACCGCCCTCTGTTAGCTCTTCCTCACTGTACAGTGGGGCTGAGCCCACAGCATACGATACTTCGCTTGGTGAGGGAACACCAAAGGACAGGGGCAGGTCGAGGACACGTGATTTCAGTGGGCTTGCTCCCGGGCCATGCCAACTAACGGTTGTGTCTGACGTACCCACCGACCGTTGGCTGTAGGTGTCAGAGGTGACCTGAGAAGAGGAAGACGATTGAGCCAACCAATCGATGACGGCAGGGTTGTCGGTGGAGACACGACCGCTGGATGACACCGGGAGCACTGGCCTCTGGCTGCGATTAGTGCTGCCTCGACCCCTTCCTCTGCTGCCACGTCTGCTCACTCCTAAAACATTGCCTCCTCTGCCACTCCTATGCATGTTGTCTGACATACTCTTTAATTAAACGATTCTGTGTCCCTGAGTAACAATTCTGTGTCTGTCCCTGAGTAACAATTCTGTGTCCCTGAGTACCAATTCTGTGTCCCTCAGTAACAATTCTGTGTCCCTCAGTAACAATTCTGTGTCTGTCCCTGAGTAACAATTCTGTGTCTGTCGCTGAGTAACAATTCTGTGTCCCTCAGTAACAATTCTGTGTCCCTCAGTAACAATTCTGTGTCTGTTCCTGAGTAACAATTCTGTGTCTGTCCCTGAGTACCAATTCTGTGTCCCTCAGTAACAATTCTGTGTCCCTCAGTAACAATTCTGTGTCCCTGAGTAACAATTCTGTGTCCCTCAGTAACAATTCTGTGTCCCTGAGTAACAATTCTGTGTCCCTCAGTAACAATTCTGTGTCCCTCAGTAACAATTCTGTCTGTCCCTGAGTAACAATTCTGTGTCTGTCCCTGAGTAACAATTCTGTGTCCCTAAGTAACCTTTCTGTGGCCCTAAGTAACGGTTCTGTGGCCCTCAGTAACAAATCTGTGTCCCTCAGTAACAATTCTATGTCCCTCAGTAACAATTCTGTGTCCCTCAGTAACAATTCTGTGTCCCTGAGTAACAATTCTGTGTCCCTGAGTAACAATTCTGTGTCCCTCAGTAACAATTCTGTGTCTGTCCCTGAGTAACAATTCTGTGTCTGTCGCTGAGTAACAATTCTGTGTCCCTCAGTAACAATTCTGTGTCCCTCAGTAACAATTCTGTGTCTGTCCCTGAGTAACAATTCTGTGTCTGTCCCTGAGTAACAATTCTGTGTCCCTGAGCAACAATTCTGTGTCCCTCAGTAACAATTCTCTGTCTGTCCCTGAGTAACAATTCTGTGTCCCTAAGTAACGTTTCTGTGGCCCTAAGTAATGGATCTGTGGCCCTCAGTAACAAATCTGTGTCCCTCAGTAACAATTCTGTGTCCCTCAGTAACAATTCTGTGTCCCTCAGTAACAATTCCGTGTCTGTCCCTGAGTAACAATTCTGTTTCTGTCCCTGAGTAACAATTCTGTGTCCCTGAGTAACAATTCTGTGTCCCTCAGTAACAATTCTGTGTCCCTCAGTAACAATTCTGTGTCTGTCCCTGAGTAACAATTCTGTGTCTGTCCCTGAGTAACAATTCTGTGTCCCTCAGTAACAATTCTGTGTCCCTGAGTAACAATTCTGTGTCTGTCCCTGAGTAACAATTCTGTGTCCCTAAGTAACGTTTCTGTGGCCCTAAGTAACGGTTCTGTGGCCCTCAGTAACAAATCTGTGTCCCTCAGTAACAATTCTGTGTCCCTCAGTAACAATTCTGTGTCCCTCAGTAACAATTCTGTGTCCCTGAGTAACAATTCTGTGTCCCTGAGTAACAATTCTGTGTCCCTCAGTAACAATTCTGTGTCCCTCAGTAACAATTCTGTGTCTTTCCCTGAGTAACAATTCTGTGTCTGTCGCTGAGTAACAATTCTGTGTCCCTCAGTAACAATTCTGTGTCCCTCAGTAACAATTCTGTGTCCCTCAGTAACAATTCCGTGTCTGTCCCTGAGTAACAATTCTGTGTCTGTCCCTGAGTAACAATTCTGTGTCCCTGAGTAACAATTCTGTGTCCCTCAGTAACAATTCTGTGTCTGTCCCTGAGTAACAATTCTATGTCTGTCCCTGAGTAACAATTCTGTGTCTGTCCCTGAGTAACAATTCTGTGTCCCTGAGTAACAATTCTGTGTCCCTCAGTAACAATTCTGTGTCCCTCAGTAACAATTCTGTGTCTGTCCCTGAGTAACAATTCTGTGTCTGTCCCTGAGTAACAATTCTGTGTCCCTAAGTAACGTTTCTGTGGCCCTAAGTAACGGTTCTGTGGCCCTCAGTAACAAATCTGTGTCCCTCAGTAACAATTCTATGTCCCTCAGTAACAATTCTGTGTCCCTCAGTAACAATTCTGTGTCCCTGAGTAACAATTCTGTGTCCCTCAGTAACAATTCTGTGTCTGTCCCTGAGTAACAATTCTGTGTCTGTCGCTGAGTAACAATTCTGTGTCCCTCAGTAACAATTCTGTGTCCCTCAGTAACAATTCTGTGTCTGTCCCTGAGTAACAATTCTGTGTCTGTCGCTGAGTAACAATTCTGTGTCCCTCAGTAACAATTCTGTGTCCCTGAGTAACAATTCTGTGTCCCTCAGTAACAATTCTGTGTCCCTCAGTAACAATTCTGTGTCTGTCCCTGAGTAACAATTCTGTGTCCCTAAGTAACGTTTCTGTGGCCCTAAGTAACGGTTCTGTGGCCCTCAGTAACAAATCTGTGTCCCTCAGTAACAATTCTGTGTCCCTCAGTAACAATTCTGTGTCCCTCAGTAACAATTCTGTGTCCCTGAGTAACAATTCTGTGTCCCTGAGTAACAATTCTGTGTCCCTCAGTAACAATTCTGTGTCCCTCAGTAACAATTCTGTGTCTTTCCCTGAGTAACAATTCTGTGTCTGTCGCTGAGTAACAATTCTGTGTCCCTCAGTAACAATTCTGTGTCCCTCAGTAACAATTCTGTGTCCCTCAGTAACAATTCCGTGTCTGTCCCTGAGTAACAATTCTGTGTCTGTCCCTGAGTAACAATTCTGTGTCCCTCAGTAACAATTCTGTGTCTGTCCCTGAGTAACAATTCTGTGTCTTTCGCTGAGTAACAATTCTGTGTCCCTCAGTAACAATTCTGTGTCCCTCAGTAACAATTCTGTGTCTGTCCCTGAGTAACAATTCTGTGTCTTTCCCTGAGTAACAATTCTGTGTCCCTCAGTAACAATTCTGTGTCCCTCAGTAACAATTCTGTGTCCCTGAGTAACAATTCTGTGTCCCTAAGTAACATTTCTGTGGCCCTAAGTAACGGTTCTGTGGCCCTCAGTAACAAATCTGTGTCCCTCAGTAACAATTCTGTGTCTGTCCCTAAGTAACAATTCTGTGGCACTAAGTAACGTTTCTGTGGCCCTAAGTAAAGTTTCTGTGGCCCTAAGTAACGATTCTGTGGCCCTAAGTAACGTTTCTGTAGCCCTAAGTAACGTTTCTGTGGCCCTAAGTAACGTTTCTGTGGCCCTAAGTAACGGTTCTGTGTCCCTCAGTAACAATTCTGTATCCCTCAGTAACAATTTTGTGTCTGTCCCTGAGTAACAATTCTGTGTCCCTAAGTAACAATTCTGTGTCTGTCCCTGAGTAACAATTCTGTGTCCCTAAGTCACGTTTCTGTGGCCCTAAGTAACGGTTCTGTGGCCCTCAGTAACAAATCTGTGTCCCTCAGTAACAATTCTGTGTCTGTCCCTAAGTAACAATTCTGTGGCACTAAGTAACGTTTCTGTGGCCCTAAGTAAAGTTTCTGTGGCCCTAAGTAACGATTCTGTGGCCCTAAGTAACGTTTCTGTGGCCCTAAGTAACGTTTCTGTGGCCCTAAGTAACGGTTCTGTGTCCCTCAGTAACAATTCTGTATCCCTCAGTAACAATTCTGTGTCTGTCCCTGAGTAACAATTCTGTGTCCCTCAGTAACAATTCTGTGTCTGTCCCTGAGTAACAATTCTGTGTCCCTAAGTAACGTTTCTGTGGCCCTAAGTAACGGTTCTGTGGCCCTCAGTAACAAATCTGTGTCCCTCAGTAACAATTCTGTGTCTGTCCCTAAGTAACAATTCTGTGGCACTAAGTAACGTTTCTGTGGCCCTAAGTAACGTTTCTGTGGCCCTAAGTAACAATTCTGTGGCCCTAAGTAACGTTTCTGTAGCCCTAAGTAACGTTTCTGTGGCCCTAAGTAACGTTTCTGTGGCCCTAAGTAACAGTTCTGTGGCCCTCAGTAACAATTCTGTGTCCCTCAGTAACAATTCTGTGTCTGTCCCTGAGTAACAATTCTGTGTCCCTAAGTAACGTTTCTGTGGCCCTAAGTAACGGTTCTGTGGCCCTCAGTAACAAATCTGTGTCCCTCAGTAACAATTCTGTGTCTGTCCCTAAGTAACAATTATGTGGCCCTAAGTAACGTTTCTGTGGCCCTAAGTAACGATTCTGTGGCCCTAAGTAACGATTCTGTGGCCCTAAGTAACGTTTCTGTAGCCCTAAGTAACGTTTCTGTGGCCCTAAGTAACGTTTCTGTGGCCCTAAGTAACAGTTCTGTGGCCCTCAGTAACAATTCTGTGTCCCTCAGTAACAATTCTGTGTCTGTCCCTGAGTAACAATTCTGTGCCCTAAGTAACGTTTCTGTCGCCCTAAGTAACGGTTCTGTGGCCCTAAGTAACGTTTCTGTAGCCCTAAGTAACGTTTCTGTGGCCCTAAGTAACGTTTCTGTGGCCCTAAGTAACGGTTCTGTGTCCCTCAGTAACAATTCTGTATCCCTCAGTAACAATTTTGTGTCTGTCCCTGAGTAACAATTCTGTGTCCCTAAGTAACAATTCTGTGTCTGTCCCTGAGTAACAATTCTGTGTCCCTAAGTAACGTTTCTGTGGCCCTAAGTAACGGTTCTGTGGCCCTCAGTAACAAATCTGTGTCCCTCAGTAACAATTCTGTGTCTGTCCCTAAGTAACAATTCTGTGGCACTAAGTAACGTTTCTGTGGCCCTAAGTAAAGTTTCTGTGGCCCTAAGTAACGATTCTGTGGCCCTAAGTAACGTTTCTGTGGCCCTAAGTAACGTTTCTGTGGCCCTAAGTAACGGTTCTGTGTCCCTCAGTAACAATTCTGTATCCCTCAGTAACAATTCTGTGTCTGTCCCTGAGTAACAATTCTGTGTCCCTCAGTAACAATTCTGTGTCTGTCCCTGAGTAACAATTCTGTGTCCCTAAGTAACGTTTCTGTGGCCCTAAGTAACGGTTCTGTGGCCCTCAGTAACAAATCTGTGTCCCTCAGTAACAATTCTGTGTCTGTCCCTAAGTAACAATTCTGTGGCACTAAGTAACGTTTCTGTGGCCCTAAGTAACGTTTCTGTGGCCCTAAGTAACAATTCTGTGGCCCTAAGTAACGTTTCTGTAGCCCTAAGTAACGTTTCTGTGGCCCTAAGTAACGTTTCTGTGGCCCTAAGTAACAGTTCTGTGGCCCTCAGTAACAATTCTGTGTCCCTCAGTAACAATTCTGTGTCTGTCCCTGAGTAACAATTCTGTGTCCCTAAGTAACGTTTCTGTGGCCCTAAGTAACGGTTCTGTGGCCCTCAGTAACAAATCTGTGTCCCTCAGTAACAATTCTGTGTCTGTCCCTAAGTAACAATTATGTGGCCCTAAGTAACGTTTCTGTGGCCCTAAGTAACGATTCTGTGGCCCTAAGTAACGATTCTGTGGCCCTAAGTAACGTTTCTGTAGCCCTAAGTAACGTTTCTGTGGCCCTAAGTAACGTTTCTGTGGCCCTAAGTAACAGTTCTGTGGCCCTCAGTAACAATTCTGTGTCCCTAAGTAACAATTCTGTGTCTGTCCCTGAGTAACAATTCTGTGTCCCTAAGTAACGTTTCTGTCGCCCTAAGTAATGGTTCTGTGGCCCTCAGTAACAAATCTGTGTCCCTCAGTAACAATTCTGTGTCTGTCCCTAAGTAACAATTCTGTGGCCCTAAGTAACGTTTCTGTGGCCCTAAGTAATGTTTCTGTGGCCCTAAGTAACGATTCTGTGTCCCTAAGTAACAATTCTGTGTCTGTCCCTGAGTAACAATTCTGTGTCCCTAAGTAACGTTTCTGTGGCCCTAAGTAACAGTTCTGTGGCCCTCAGTAACAATTCTGTGTCCCTCAGTAACAATTCTGTGTCTGTCCCTAAGTAACAATTCTGTGGCCCTAAGTAACGTTTCTGTGGCCCTAAGTAACAGTTCTGTGGCCCTCAGTAACAATTCTGTGTCCCTCAGTAACAATTCTGTGTCTGTCCCTAAGTAACAATTCTGTGGCCCTAAGTAACGTTTCTGTGGCCCTAAGTAACGATTCTGTGGCCCTAAGTAACGTTTCTGTGGCCCTAAGTAACGATTCTGTGGCCCTAAGTAACGTTTCTGTGTCTATAAGTAACGTTTCTGTGGCCTAAGTAACGTTTCTGTGTCCCTAAGTAAAGTTTCTGTGGCCCTAAGTAACGTTTCTGTGGCCCTAAGTAATGTTTCTGTGTCCCTAACTCTCTCCCTGAATACAGCCAGGTCTGCCTCTGTTGAATGACTGGAGGCAAATGGAGAATTCTAAAATGGCCGCCATTTATAGCTCGACCATTACACAGTGCTGGCTGGCTGGCTGCTGATTGGCTAATGCGATCACATGTCATGAATGAATGCATTATGGGTCAGCGCGCCTTGTCTGTGCGCCTTCCCAGACATCCCCGCTCCGTTGCCGCACATGTCGCCACCATTTTAGGAAAAATTTCGATTCGCGCATCCGAAGTCTGCTTATTTTCGGGGATTTGCCAATCCCCCCAGACGACGTGCGTGTGCACGAAACGCGTAGGAGGAGCCAGGAACGCCGTGACGTCACACCGCCGGAGCATCGTGGAGCTCCGGCGGCCATCTTTAACACTGGACGGTCAGTCCGCACATCTCTTATACACACTGCTGTGTACCACCGATAGTTTGAGTTGCTAATAAATCTTTTCAATTACCTACTACACTATGGATATGTTTCTGTCTTGACTCCCTTGGGGAGTATCAATTTGCAGCTACTCTTCTCTCTGCTGGGCAAGGAGCGTATGTAAGCTGTAAGGAGAAGTCCATAGGCCACCTACTAAGGGATCATACAGGAACATCCAGGAGCTCTGGAGGGAGGCTATCATACTGCAGACCTTATCCTGACCATCTGATGACCCAAAGGGGAATTTATATAGACAAACGCTCATTTTACTGTGCGTTCTGGTGAGTGTGCATTTCTTCAGCACTATTTCGCACAGCGCCTGAACATCAGGAGGATATGAAATAGAGGAGAGCACTTGAAGTCACCTTATTCTATGAACTGTTTCATTTGTTTATTTATTTATTTGTGTATACATTTGCCTTTACATAGTATTCCTTTTCTGTAGCGCTGCACCTTATGATTTGTATAGGAGATAAGAGGTGGCTGCTTGAAAAAGGGGAGGAACAGAGAAGGAAGGCTCAAAGGGCCTTTTCACACAATGCAGAGGATTAACCCCTTAGGTTCCACAGAGACTATAAAAAGCATGCTTAACTGCATCTACAGGCTGATTTTACCGACGTGGGTTTAGTAACACATTAAACAACTTAACAAAACTATTTCTGAGTAGGAACAATTACACTTTTGAATATAATCACGGGATTGCGCCCTCTGGTGACATAAAATAATTGGTAAACTCCTCCCTGCTATTGGACCCATGGTGGGTACCTCGTGCACTATGCCAAACAACGCCTATGCAGATCATACACAAGTGAGTCATCCAAATAAATCCCCTCTCTTTGACGGACAAAATTGTGGAGCGCACAGGCACTTTTAACAATAGTGTCAACATTGGCGGGATCTAATTGCATTGCACCTCTAAACATTCTCCACTTATTTTGTAATTTGCCGAAGGTGCACTCCACAGATCGCCTAGCTCGTGTTAGCCGACCACCTTCTTCAAATCATGGCCTCTTTTAGGATATGGTTTCATTACTGAACTAGACAGTGAAAGTGCCTCATTGGCAACTAGTACATAGATTAGGTGTTGTCCATTCTCTGTTGTAGGCCGAGGGGATGGCATGCTGAACCTTCCTTCCATTATCCTTCTTTCCACGGTTGAATTGCGAAACACTTAAGAGTCCGCAGAACTTCCATAAGCACCGATATCAATTGTAACAAAATTGTAGTTGCTATCAGCAAAGGTCATCATGCCTATGGAGAAATACGTTTTATAGTTGAAATACTTGGAGCCACTGTTTGGGGGCATTTTAATGCGTATGTGTTTGCCATCTAATGCTCCGTTGCAGTGTGGAAAGTTGCTGTTATGATTGAAGTCATTGCTGATTTCCAACCATCGATCCTCTGTTGGTTCTGCCATTATGATTCCCTTTAGTACGTTCCAAAGTGCATAGTGCATTGCACCTCTAAAGATTCTCCACTTATTTACTAATATGCCGAAGGTGCACTCCACAAATCACCTAGCTCGTGTTAGCCGATAATTAAATCCCTTCTTCTTCAAATCCTGGCCTCTTTTAGGATATGGCTTCATTCCTGAACTAGACAGTGAAAATGCCTCATTGGCAACTAGCACATAGAGTAGGTGCTGTCCATTCTCTATTGAAGGCTGAGGGGATGGCATGTTGAACCTTCCATTATCCTTCTTCCCACGGTTGAATTGCGACACAATTGAAAGTCTGCAGAACTTCCATAAGCAACATCAATTGTAACAAAATTGTAGTTGCTATCAGCAATGGCCATCATGCCTATGGAGAAATACTTTTTATAGTTGAAATACTTGGAGCCACTGTTTGGGGGCATTTTAATGCGTATGTGTTTGCCATCTAATGCTCCAATGCAGTATGGAAAGTTGCTGTTTTGATTGAAGTCATTGCTGATTTCCAACCATCGATCCTCTGTTGGTTCTGCCATTATGATTCCCTTTAGTACGTTCCAAAGTGCATAGTGCATTGCACCTCTAAAGATTCTCCACTTATTTACTAATATGCCGAAGGTGCACTCCACAAATCACCTAGCTCGTGTTAGCCGATAATTAAATCCCTTCTTCTTCAAATCCTGGCCTCTTTTAGGATATGGCTTCATTCCTGAACTAGACAGTGAAAATGCCTCATTGGCAACTAGCACATAGAGTAGGTGCTGTCCATTCTCTATTGAAGGCTGAGGGGATGGCATGTTGAACCTTCCATTATCCTTCTTCCCACGGTTGAATTGCGACACAATTGAAAGTCTGCAGAACTTCCATAAGCAACATCAATTGTAACAAAATTGTAGTTGCTATCAGCAATGGCCATCATGCCTATGGAGAAATACTTTTTATAGTTGAAATACTTGGAGCCACTGTTTGGGGGCATTTTAATGCGTATGTGTTTGCCATCTAATGCTCCAATGCAGTATGGAAAGTTGCTGTTTTGATTGAAGTCATTGCTGATTTCCAACCATCGATCCTCTGTTGGTTCTGCTATTACGATTCCCTTTAGTACGTTCCAAAGTGCATAGTGCATTGCACCTCTAAAGATTCTCCACTTATTTACTAATATGCTGAAGGTGCACTCCACAAATCACCTAGCTCGTGTTAGCCGATAATTAAATCCCTTCTTCTTCAAATCCTGGCCTCTTTTAGGATATGGTTTCATTCCTGAACTAGACAGTGAAAATGCCTCATTGGCAACTAGTACATAGAGTAGATGCTGTCCATTCAGTGTTGTAGGCCAAGGGGATGGCATGTTGAGCCTTCCTTCCATTATCCTTCTTCCCACGGTTGAATTGCAAAACACTAGAGAGTCCGCAGAACTTCCATAAGCACCAACATCAATTGCAACAAAATTGTAGTTGCTATTAGCAATGGCCATTGGGACTATGGAGAAATACGTTTTATAGTTGAAATACTTGGAACCACTGTTTGGGGGCATTTGAATGCGTATGTGTTTGCCATCTAATGCTCCAATGCAATGAGGAAAGTTGCTGTTTGGATTGAAGTCATTGCTGATGTCTAATGCCCATACCAAAGCTCATTAACGCCTGTCTAACGCCCATACCAAAGCTCATTAACGCCTGTCTAACGCCCATACCAAAGCTCATTAACGCCTGCCTAATGCCTGTACTAATGCTATAGCAGTGTTTGTAAAGAGTTAGAAATTAGTCAAGTGTGAATGAGCCCTAAGAGCTGTTACAATGAGGAATAGATTCCCTCAGGAGTTGGTTCTGGCCAGCTCAGTGGATTGCTTTAAAAAAGTCCTGGATTGTTTCTTGGATACACAGAATATAACTGGATATACCATTTATAGGTAAAGTTGATCCAGGGAATATCTGATTGCCTCTCGGGGGATCAGGAAGGAATTATTTCCCTGCAGGAGCAAATTGGATCGTGCTTTGCTGGGTTTTTTACCTTCCTCTGGATCAACTGTGGGTATAGGATCATAACCTTTCTTTTTTTAATGGTTGAACTGGATGGACTTTTGTCTTTTTTCAGCCAGACTAACTATGTAACTGTGTAACTATATATATATATATATATATATATAGAGAGAGAGAGAGAGAGAAATAAAAATTCCAGTATATATATCATAGTTTGTAGGCACTATAATGTTCACACAAACCAATCAATACACACTTATTGGGATTTTTTTCCCCAAAGATATATAGCAGAATACATTTTGGCCTAGATTTATGGAGAAATTCTATTTTTTTATTATTTCTTATTTGATATGTTTCATAGAAAAAAGCAAAAAATATAATTTTTTTTATTTTTCTGTCTTTTTTCATTAATATAATAAAGAATAAAAAGCCCAGTGGTGATCAAATACCACCAAAAGAAAGTTCTATTTGTGGGATAAAAATTATATAAATTTCATTAGCGTACAGTGTTGCATGCACCTTGAGGTCATCACAGAGGACAAGGGGGCTCTCTTTACATCTGGAGGAAGAGAGATTTAATCTCCAAACACGGAAAGGTTTCTTCATAGTAAGAGCTGTGAAAATGTGGAATAGACTCCCTCAAGAGTTGGTTGTGGCCAGCTCAGTGGATTGCTTTAAAAAAGTCCTGAATTGTTTCTTGGATACACAGAATATAACTGGATACTAACATTTATAGGTAAAGTTGATCCAGGAAATATCCGATTGCCTTTCGGGGGAGCAGGAAGGAATTTTTTCCCCTGCAGGAGTAAATTGGATCATGCTTTATTGGGCTTTCTGCCTTCCTCTGGATCAACTGTGGGTGTAGGATTGTGTATATAGGATTGTATAGTTTTTTTTCCCTTTTATTGGTTGAACTAGATAGACCTGTCTTTTTTTCAGCTAGACTATGTAACTATGTATTTAACTGTTGCTGTAACTGCTTATAAGGCTTGGTTCACATATGTGCGGGTGGTGCCACTGCGGATCCGCACAGAAAATCCGTGCAGCCGCACCACCCGCACAGAAGAATGTGGACCCGCAGGTGGGTGCCATTAGTTCTAATGGCACGCCGTCTGCACTGGAAATCGCAGCTGTACTGGGAACCGAGGTTCCCGTGTGGGCTGCGTTTTCAAAAGTGCAGGGACTTCTTCCCTGCGTGTCCCGGGGCACGGGAGTCCATTCAAATGAATGGGCTCTCATGCCCGCGCAAAACACAGACCACAGGAATGCAGATATGTGAACCAGGGGTAAAGTGTGGGCTTGTTGTTTTAGGTGAATAAAGGACAAGATCATTATTATACCAAGGTGTGCTGGTGAAGGTCCTTCATTTCCTGTGAGTGCATGGTGGCCCCTCCACCAGCTGACTACAACACGCTACCAGGGGCGGACTGACAACTCATGGTGCCCCCGGGCAATAGGGGATCATGGGGCCCCTGTGTCCTCGCCCACACTCAAACCACACCCAAAAAAGCCTATGAAAAGGTACCAGGGACATCTCATGGGGCCCCCTACTGACCCCGGGCCCTCGGGCAGTGCCCGAGTTCCCCACTGGTGCCCCTGTACACTACGCAAATTGTGGGCAAGCTTGTAAAGATTGCGATGGATACAATACAACTTCTCTGTAGTTTCCTGAAGAGAACTCTGAATTCAGTCATGACTTGCAGATTTTAATTAGTTTGTAAACCTACTGAAAGTCCAAAGACATTTGGATATTTGTTGAAGAAACCACAAGAAAGTAACAATCCTGCGTCACAGCTCGATGATGACACCACGGACAATCTCCGGAGGTCAATCTGCTGTTATCCTCCATCAACATCTATGTTTCTATTAGTCAATATCATCTCCTCCCTCCCAAAAGTCACAATGACAAAACAGTAATCTGGAAATATTATTTTATAGGGGTGTATTGATCCCCCTCGATAGCGAATTGGACGCGCGATCCGTCTTGATTATTTGCAGATATGTACCCGGGGAAGCAGCTAGACGATGCAGGTAACGCAGAAAACATCCATTACTGTTTGCAAAAGGTCAATCCAATACCAGCTGTGTTTGCACTGTGACCAGCTGATAGCCGTTCCATCACCAGTTTGGGCTATCGCTGCTCCCCTGTCAAATCTGTAATGGCGCCCTCCTCCGTAAACGTCTTGTATCCAGCGTTAGACGGATTCCACCAATTAAAAGGGCATTTCTCTCTTCAGCACGACTGGTGACATTCCGTTGCTTTATTGTTGTAGATATCCAGCTTGGTCAGGAGCAGTTTAGGAGAGAAGATACTTTACGAGAGTAATAAAGTGAGCTATAATATATAGGTTGGTCATAAATAAATTGATGCGTTTGGGTCGCGCCTCTGAACTTTAGAAAGTTGTGTACCTTTTCACGGCCAATGTACCCAGGCTTCTGAGATCAGTTAAGGGGAAGCTATGAAGACTTTGGGTGTATCCCTTCCCTACTAAATCCAAAAAGGATACATTTTAGGTATAATTCAATCACTAAAATCGCATATAAATGTTGACATAATTATTTCAAAGGTTTTTGTAACTCTGTAGCTTTTTTTTAAATAAAGATTGTTGATCCAGGGAATATCTCATTTCCTTCTGCGGGATCTGAAAGGAATTTATTTTTTCCCTGCTGGAGCAAATTGGACCACGCTTAATATGGTTTTTTGCCTTCCTCTGCATCAAATGCGGGTATGGGATTTTGTATATGGAGGTATTCTATTGGCATGGCATCACCACTACAGGAGACGTGTTATTACACGAAGCGCGTCTAGGAGGAGCCTCTGCATGCCTTGACGTCACGCCACCGGATCAGGAGGTCCGGTGGCCATCATATTTATCCACTGGTCAGTGCATTCAAGAGCTCATGATTATTTGTATAGGTTACAATCACCCTGTACGCTTATTTTTATACCATAATATTCATAATAAATTTTACATTACTACACTTTGAGAGTTTTCATCTCTATTACCTGGCACTGAGCCTTCACATCTCAGCCCAGCATTCCAGGAGTCTGCCCAGGCTGGAGGATTTGGGAAATAGGTCCAGACCATCATCCCTGGCAGCTGTCACCTCAATAACCACCAGAGGATACCTTTATCATCAGGCTGTACCTTCACGGGACCTCTGGCTACATGGAATTTCTATGTGCACATTAAAATTGCACTTCCGGTGAGTGGGCAATTTTTCTACACCTTCATGTCAGGATGCTGGAATATACCCATTTGGATTGAAGTCATATATATTACCTCGGACTGTTTACCATTCAGTTTACAGGACTTCTTCTTTTTTGCCATATCTATGATAGTGTGTTTATCTGTATAGCGCTGCACACCCCATTTTTATGTTGTATTCTTAGAAAGGCTTTGTGGTTCCTTTTTGTGCATTAGCAGCTTTATATTGTGCGCTCGCTAACTCACACATTTATAAGGTATTCTATTTATTTATTTTTTTACTAAGTGGACTTAAAGCGGAGCTCCACCCAAAAGGGGAAGTTCCGCTTTATGGACTGCTCCTCCGCTCCCCATTAAGGATTGGCACCTTGGGGGGTGAGGGGGCAGGTCCCCGAATTTGACAGGTACCCACTCCCACTTCCGGTCTGATTGCCTAAGTGATCAGAAACAGAAGGTGTCCTCCCTCCCCCCTGTAGTCTTTTGGGACATGTGACAGGTCCCAGAAGACTACAGTACCATTCAGGAAGCTCAGTGCTACTCGCGCATGCGCAGTGGGTACCCGGCTGTGAAGCCGCAAGCTATCACAGCCGGGTGCCCACACTGAAGATGCCAGGGAGAGAAGAAGGCCAGTGAAACCAGCCGTGGTGAAGACACCACTGGACCCGGGTGCCCACACTGAAGATACCGGCCTCCTGGAATACAGGACGGCCGGTGAAACGGACTGCGGGGTACACACCACGGGACCGAGGGACAGGTAAGTGGCTGTTCTTTTAAAAGTCTGCAGCTACAGTTTATGTAGCTGCTGACTTTTATTTTTTGACAGCGTGAGTGGAATTCCGCTTTAAGTCTTTTTTTCAGCCTAGCTATGTGACTGTGTAACTTTGTAATACATGGTGATGGTGAACCAGCCATGAAGGTCCCAATTGTGCACTTGTGTTGCCACTAGTGATGAGGTTAGGTTTGGTCTGAACCTGGAAGTTAGCTATGGTTAGTGGGCCAATGTGTTGCAGATGGGAGTTTTCCCACCCTGTAGCTGTATGTATAGAAAGGGACGGGGATGTTTGTGACATCATTGAGCCCTTTTTGTACATCAGTTGGGGAGCATAGATTCTCCTGCCTGCAGATCATTGGCCCAGCATTGACAGCTAACGTCCAGATTCAGATCAAACCCAAACCCAACTGGTTGTCACTTGATCACATGCACCACTGGAGGAAACAAGAAACATTGTGCAGACATGGACCACTGTTGCCTTTATCTGACAGTTAGTCCAGGGCAATTATGTACATCTGACTGCATGCAGAAAGGAAATGACTGAAAATTCTGGGTGAAATCACCCCATCTTTTTGTCCTGATGACCATTGTCACGGGTACAAAAGGTGGGGGGAATCCATTATCAGTGAATAAGGTATAAAGGGGCAATCTTTTAATGGGGACAGTGTAGGAATGTAGGAAGTGAAAGAACCCCCCCCCAATAGACCACATATGCCAAAAAATCCCAACAATGGTTCTATCCACCCCTTACTCATTCAAACTGAAAAAAAAAGTTTTGCCTTTGGACTCACTTTAAAGGATAAGTTCACCTTTGGGAACATGTTACATGTTCCACCTGCAGTCACCACCCGCTATTCCCCCACCCTGTGACAAAAGTACAGGGAGGAGTTCCCCACATTAACTGTTAGTTTTCAAAAGCAGCGTGGTGCTGCGGGGCTCCGCCCACACGGTTGCGTCATTCATTCAGTGTTCTGTGAATGAATGGATTACAAGTCCCGACTGCCTTAGCTGTGAGCACTGTAGTAGTTCATTGAGTCTTCCTGTCAGCAAGTATTGGCTTTCCAGTATGGGATGTATGAGCAAGCAGTTACACTGACATTGTGCAGGAGACCTGTATGGCATCAGGGATCTGCTGATCACTGGTGCAGTGCTTTACAGGCTCCTGCAGACAAAAATAATAAATGCACATTTTTTGAACTGCAAAAAAAATGTGAATTTATTATTTTTTACTAAAAGGTGAACTTATCATTTAAAGCGGAGTTCCACCTAAAAAAAAAAATAAAAGTCAGCTATAAAAACTGTAGCTGCTGACTTTTAAAATACACTTACCTGTCCCTCGGTCCAGCGGCGTCTTCAACACCGCTGCTTTCACCGGCCGTCTTCTCTCCCCGGTGCTGGCATCTTCAGTGTGGGCACCCGGCTGTGACAGCTTGTGGATTCACAGCCGGGTGCCCACTGCACACGTGCGAGAAGAGCTGCGCTTTGTGAATGGCCCCGTAGTCTTCTGGGACCTGTCACGTGTCCCAGAAGACTACGAGGAGGGTGGGGGGAGGACAACTTCCGCTTCCGATTGCCCAGGCGATCACAGCGGAAGTGGGAGCGGGTACCTGTCCAATCCGGGTACCTGCTCCCCACATGGGGAGCGGGGGACAAAGGCTTAAAGTAGAACTTCCCCTTTTGGGTGGAGCTCTGCTTTAAGGTGCCCATGAAAACAAAATGCAGGATAAAACCAATCATGGGTATATTAGAAAAGGATCCTACAAGTCTGCAGGTAGTATGCAGATAACATATCTTGGCCGACCAAATGGAGGAAAAAATTGCCTGAAATGGGATCTAACCATTTGGTTTCCTTCCCTATGACAAGGCTAATAACTTAATACACATAAACATAGATTCTTGACCAAAACTCTTGTGCACAATTATCCATTAGCCCTCTGGAATGTTTTTCCCCTTCATGACCAGGCCATTTTTTGCTATTCTGAGGTCATGCAGCGCTGTACTCAAACGAAATTCATATCAATTTTTTTCACACAAATAGGGTATTTGATCATCACTGGGTTTTTACTTCTTATTATACACTGCTCAAAAAAATGAAAGGAACACTCTGAAAACACATCAGATCTCAATAGGGAAAAATCTCCTGCTGGATCTCTATACTGATATGGACTGGTTAATGTGCTAGGAACATAAGGATGCCCCATCGTTTGATGGAAATGAAAATGATCGACCTACAGAGGACTGAATTTAAAGACTCCCCGAAAATCAAAGTGAAAAAATGATGCAGCAGGCGAGTCCATTTGGCTGAAATGTCATTGCAGCAACTCAGAATGGTCCTCAGTAGTTTGTATGGCCCCCACGTGCTTGTATACATGCCTGACAACGTCGGTGGAGGTTCCTAATGAGATGACAGATGGTGTCCTGGGGAATTTCCTCCCAGATCTGGACCAGGGCATCACTGAGCTCATGCACAGTCTGAGGTGCAACCTGGCGGTGGTGGATGGACAGAAACATGACATCCCAGAGGTGTTCTGTTGGATTTAGGTCAGGTGAGTGTGGGGGCCATTCAATGGTATCAATTCCTTCATCCTCCAGGAACTGCCTGCATACTCTCGCCACATGAGGCCGAGCATTGTCATGCACCAGGAGGAACCCAGAACCCACTGCACCAGCGTAGGGTCTGACAATGGGTCCAAGGATTCCATATCCCGATACCTAATGGCAGTCAGGGTGCCATTGTCTAGCCTGTAGAGATCTGTGCGTCCCTCCATGGATATGCCTCCCCAGACCATCACTGACCCACCACCAAAACAGTCATACTGAACGATGTTACAGGCAGCAGAACGTTCTCCACGGCTTCTCCAGACCCTTTCATGTCTGTCACATGTGCTCAGGGTGAACCTGCTCTCATCCGTGAAAAGCACAGGGCACCAGTGGTGGACCTGCCAATTCTGGTATTCAATGGCAAACGCCAATCGAGCTCTATGGTGCCGGGCAGTGAGCACAGAGCCCACTAGAGGACATTGGGCCCTCGGGCCACCCTCATGAAGTCTGTTTCTGATTGTTTGGTCAGAGACATTCACACCAGTGGCCTGCTGGAGGTCATTTTGTAGAGCTCTGGCAGTGCTCATCCTGTTCCTCCTTGCACAAAGGAGCAGATACCGGTCCTGCTGATGGGTTTAGGACCTTCTACGGCCCTGTCCAGCTCTCCTAGAGTAACTGCCTGTCTCCTAGAATCTCCTCCATGCTCTTGAGACTGTGCTGGGAGACACAGCAACCCTTCTGGCAATAACATGTATTGATGTGCCACCCTGGAGGAGTTGGACTGCCTGTGCAACCTCTGATGGGTCCAGGTATTACCTCATGCTACCAGTAGTGACACTGACCCTAGCCAAATGCAAAACTAGTGAAAAACAGTCAGAAAAGATGAGTAGGGAAAAAATATCAGTGGCCTCCACCTGTAAAACCATTCCTCTTTTGGGGGTCGTCTCATTGTTGCCCATCTAGTTAATTTCATTAACACCAAAGCTGAACAACCCCCTCTGCTACTTAATTGACCAGATCAATTTCCCAGGAGTTTCAATGACTTGATGCTAGACTCCGATTAAAAAGTGTTCCTTTATTATTTTGAGCAGTGTATAAACAAAAAAGACCACTAAATATTTTTTACTTTCTGCTATGAAACATCCAATAAAAAATTAAAAAATCAGATTTCTTCATAAATTTAGGCCAACATTTATTCCGCTACATGTATTTGGTGAAAAAAAAAATCCCCATAAGTGTATATTATTTGGTTTGAATGAAAGTTATAACGTCTACAAACTATGGTATATATACTGAAATCTTTATTTATTTATTTATTTTGGCGGTGATCAGCGACTTATAGCGGGCAATCTGATACTAGCTGACGCTGGCTGGGGGGGGAACACTGACTGACTAAATGACACTGACATCAATAGTGACACTAATACTATACACTGTCACTGTACTAATGACACTGGCTGGGAAGGGGTTAACATCTAGGGGCAATCAAGGGATTAACTGGGTGCTTAACAATGTGTCGTGTGTGTAACGTGTGCTGCTTTTACTAGGGATCAGGTTGATTTTTCCCTGCTTAGCAGGGAATAAAAAACCAGCAAGGTCCCCTGTCAGTGAACAGATCTCTGTATTGTTTACAATCAAAGAGCTCTGTTCCGTGAAACACTGAGCTGATCAGCGGGTCCCAACGGTCAATCATTGGCCCTGGACCTGCTGATTGGCTTGTGCTGTAACGAATCACAGCACAGCCAGGCCAGAGGGTGCTCGCACGTGTACTAGGTATGTGATCCAGTGCAGAGGAGCTACAGTGTCATCGTAAATCTACGTTAGGTGGTCAGCAAGCGGTTAAGTCAAGTTCTTTCTACAGAACCTTCAGTTGGATCTTCAGACCATATTATTATTATTATAATACAGGATTTATATGGCGCCAACAGTTTGCTCAGCACTTTACAATATAACGGGAGACAATACAGCAACAATACAGTTCAATACAAGAGGGTAAGGAGGGCCCTGATCCTTGGAGCTTACAATCTAGGAGGGAGGGGCTAGTGGTACAAAAGGTAGTAACTGTGGGGGATGGACTGGTAGGAGGAGTAAAAGATTCCATTATTAGCTGAGGGCAGGATAGGCTTCCCTGAAGAGATAGGTTTTCAGAGATCGCCTAAAAGTGAGCAGAGTAGGCGATAGAAGGATGGAGGACACTGAGTGGAGGCCAGTGGATGGATTGGTAGAGAGGGATGGAGGACACTGAGTGGAGGCCAGTGGAGGGATTGGCAGAGAGGGATGGAGGACACTGAGTGGAGGCCAGTGGAGGGATTGGTAGAGCGGGTGGAGGACACTGAGTGGAGGCCAGTGGAGGGATTGGCAGAGAGGGGTGGAGGACACTGAGTGGAAGCCAGTGAAGTTATTGGTAGAGAGGGGTGGAGGACACTGAGTGGAAGCCAGTGGAGGGATTGGCAGAGAGGGGTGGAGGACACTGAATGGAGGCCAGTGGAGGGATTGGCAGAGAGGGGTGGAGGACACTGAGTGGAGGCCAGTGGATGGATTGGCAGAGAGCGGTGGAGGACACTGAGTGGAGGCCAGTGGAGGGATTGGCAGAGAGGGGTGGAGGACACTGAATGGAGGCCAGTGGAGGGATTGGCAGAGAGGAGTGGAGGACACTGAATGGAGGCCAGTGGAGGGATTGGCAGAGAGGAGTGGAGGACACTGAATGGAGGCCAGTGGAGGGATTGGCAGAGAGGGGTGGAGGACACTGAGTGGAGGCCAGTGGATGGATTGGCAGAGAGCGGTGGAGGACACTGAGTGGAGGCCAGTGGAGGGATTGGCAGAGAGGGGTGGAGGACACTGAATGGAGGCCAGTGGAGGGATTGGCAGAGAGGAGTGGAGGACACTGAATGGAGGCCAGTGGAGGGATTGGCAGAGAGGAGTGGAGGACACTGAATGGAGGCCAGTGGAGGGATTGGCAGAGAGGGTTGGCAGATACAGAACAGTTAGTATAACATATAACATTCCAATAGGCTGCTGTATAACAGCTTCCTTGGTCTAAGCAAAATAGAAAGTTTTAATTTACCCCAAATTTTAGCAAATATCAGGAGATTTCAGCTAAATGTTTCCATTTTGATTAAATAAAATGGAGTTAATGGGGAAGGAAAAATTGGTGTGTTTTGTTTCCCTAAAATAAAATAAAAAATATTATAGAGACAGTACATAAACAATCAAATTAAAAAAAAGTAAAAAAAAAAAAAACCCGACAAATACATAATGGAGAGGGGACAGCTGATATTTCCCAATCCCATTAAATTAGTTAGCACTCCAGGCTTCTGTCAGTGGTTCTCTCTTGCAGCCCAGATTGGTATGTGGATGGGCAGTCAAGACTGAAATTCTTGTTGGGACAGAGCAGTTTTTAATTTCCCAGTCCCACCAAAATGCTTTCCAGGTTTTTCAAAAAGTTTGCTCATTTATTGCCAGCACTCCTGACCTATTTGTTTGGTAAGCAACCCTCCTACCTTTAAATATCTAAGAACTGCTACCATACATAACTGAATGGACTTTTGTCTTTTTTTCAGCCAGACTAACTATGTAACTATGTAACATTTTTAAATATTGGACTTCCCATTTGCAAGAGCATTAAGATTAACATTTCAATAATTTTCTTAAAGTTATGATCCAGTCAAAACATTTTAAAAATTGCATTTACACACATGGGATACAACCCACCTGCTAAGGGGCCCTCATTCAACTTCTGACATTTCTAGATTTTTCTCTTCGCTGCCTTGATAGGTAAAGCCTCTAAGCTTTACAAATATTATTTTTATGAATGAAGCAAGTCATTCATTTACTGGTTAAAGTACAACTGTAGGCAACATTTGTAATTTAGTTTTGGATAGAGTAGAGAGGGATTAGAACACCTGTCAGTTTATTATTGCAGTCTGTTCCCTCTAACCCCTTTAGGGAGATTAGCTGTCTCTATTTGTCTGGTTTACCATTATCAAGAAAATCCCAAATGTTTCAGTTGTCACCAGAACAGGAATAGATGGGAAATCTTTGAAAGGGGGCAGTAGTTCTGATTATGGTGATAATTAAAGATTCCCTCACTTTGAATGGATTTCCTCTCACTTCCTGTTTTGACTGTGGATCACAGAGTGAAGGGACCCATATGGAAGAAAAATAATATATTTGAAATATATTTAAAAAATATTCTTCCCAAATATATTGACATATATTTGAAATGCTGCAATTGGGGCCATATTCAATATATTTAAAAAAAAAAAAATATATATATATATATATATATATATAATATAAAAATATCTATCTATCTATCTATCTATCTATCTATCTATATATATATATATATATATATATATATATATATTATCTAGATAGATAGATAGATAGATAGATAGATAGATAGATAGATAGATAGATAGATAGATAGATAGATATACATACATATAGTTTTATATATATATATATATATATATATGTATATATACATATATATACTGCATGTTGAAATGCATTTCTATTACAAAATATATGAAAAATAGTTTTAAAAATATATTTTTTTTAAATATATTCTTCAGATTGGGGCCATATTAAATATATTTCAAAATATATTTCAATAAATAAATATATCTATATATATATCTATATATATCTATATATATATATATAGATATATATATATATATATATAAATATATATACTGCATGTTGAAATGCATTTTAATTACAAAATATATTAAATATATTTTTAAAAAAGAGTTTATTTAAATAAATTCTTCAGATTGTTTTTAACATATAAAAAAGTCATCTTAACATATACTTTTACATATATTTGTAAATGCATTCCAAAAATGTAGATTTGTATATTTAAATATATACAGTATATTTTAAAATGTATTTTTAAAAATATTTTCATATATTTTGTAATAAAAACGCATTTCAACATACAGTATATATATATATATATATATATTTATTTATTAAAATATATTGAATATGGCCAAAATTGTAGTATTTCAAATGTATGTCAATATATATGAGAAGAATATTTTATAAATATATTTCAAATATATTTTTCTTCCATGTGGGTCTGGTGCTATCATAAACACAAAAATAGCATTCGGGCGTATGAAAAAAAAGGACCTTTTTGTTTATTGCACATGCCCATAAGTAACACCAACCATATGCCAGGAGTACAGCCAGGCACAGCCATTCATATCTATGGGAGTCGATATGCAGCACTTGGGTATGCCTTCATTATTGCTACATGCTGGGCACAATCACCCATGTGTAAGTACCCAAAAGATTATTTTTTTTAGTTTTGCATAGAGTAGCCAATGGTTATTACTCCCATCAGTTTTTGTGCTTTTTTTTTTTTTGCTTTTTTTTGTTAACTGTGTATTTTTCATAGGATTTCCCTTCCCATAGATGCAGCAGGAAGTAAGAGGTGATCTCTCCAAAGTGAAGGCATACCCCCTCTAAGACTGTTGTCACCAGAGCAGGTGACAGATTTGAGGCCTGATTCACACCTATGTTTTTTTTAGTGCATTTTGACTGTACTGTTGCTGTATTGTCTCCGGTTATATTGTAAAGCTCTGAGCAAACTGTTGGCGCCATATAAATCCTGTATAATAATAATTTAGCGTTTTGCAGAAACACACTACGGTCCATTTAACAAGGTTTCCTATGGAATATATTCACAACTATGTGTTTTTTGCCTTTGTGTTTTTGGAAAGGTTCAGTTATTTTTTTTTCTTGCAGCAGATTGTGTTTTTGTTGCACTAGACTTCAACTAAAGTTTTTAAAGCATTTTTGATACATTTTTATGCATTTTGTGCATTTTTGGCCAATAGGAAAATATTGAGTGCAACTTTGAAAAGGTTCCTGCACTAATTTATTGTGACTTTGATGCAACTTTGAGTGCCAGAGAGTGTAAAGTCGTACCAAAGACTCATCAAAGCTGCACTCTGTACTTTCGTATCAGGAAAAGAACCACAAAACACATCAAAAATGCGTAAAAAATGTGTGTTCAAAAAATGCAGAATGCGCACTAAAAATGCATCAATCGCAACATGCATAGGTATGAACCAATCTTTACTCCCATATGGGAGAAATACATATTTGAAATATATTTTAAAAATATTCTTCCCAAATATATTGACATATATTTGAAATGCCACAATTTTGGCCATATTCAATATATTTCAAAATATATTTCAATACATATATATATATACTGCATGTTGAAATGCGTTTTTATTACAAAATATATGAAAAATATCTTTAAAAATACATTTCAAATATACTGTATGTCTTTAAAAATTTAAATCTACATTTTTGGAATGCATTTACAGATATATGTAAAAATATACCGTATTTTCCGGCGTATAAGACGACTTTTTTTACTTAAAAACATACCCCAACAATTGGGGGTCGTCTTATACGCCGGGAATAGAACGTTGGATGTGCGGTACTGCTGTATGGTAGCTTCAGATACATACAGTGTACCGCGCTGAGCCAATCACGGCGAGCGATGTATTCTATTAATGAATACAGAGCCTGCTCGGATTGGCTGAAGTTGTGACATCATCAGCCCGCCTCTCTGACACAGCCAATCCGAGCAGGCTCTGTATTCATTAATAGAATACATCACTTGCAGTGATTGGCTCATATGACGTCCTCCCATACTCCACGCATGCGCGGCGATGCGCTGTGTCCCTCGGACACAGCTATCACCGATCACGGAAAGAGCTGAAGATGTTGGCTCAGTCATGTGATCAGCTGTGTCCAATCACAGCTGATCACATGTAAACAGGGAAATGCCGGTTATCGGCATTTCTCTCCTCTCGAGATGTCACGCTGAGAGAGGAGAGGAGAGCCGGTAATCGGCATTCCGCGGAGGGGACATGCACACTGATCATCAGGGAACTGATGATCAGTGTGCCCTGATGATCAGTGTAGCCTCAGCAGTGCCAGCTGTCAGTGTTCATCAGTGCCACAGCCATGCCACATATCAGTGCCTACCAGTGCACATCAATGCCACATATCAGTTCCTACCAGTGCACATCAATGCCACATATCAGTGCCCATCTGAGCTGCTTTTCAGTGTCACCCATCAGTGCCAGTCAGTGCCACCTATCAGTGCTGCCAATCAGTGCCACCTATTAGTGCCAGTCAGTGCCGCCTATCAGTGCCATGTATCAGTGCTGCTTTTCAGTGCCCATCAGTGCTGCCAATCAGTGCCACCTATCAGTGCCAGTCAGTGCCGCCTATCAGTGCGCATCAGTGCCACCTATCAGTGCCAGTCAGTGCCACCTATCAGTGCGCATCAGTGCCGCCTATCAGTGCCAGTCAGAGCCACCTAACAGTGCCAGTCAGTGCCGCCTATCAGTGCCACATATCAGTACAGCCTATCAGTGCCATGCATCAGTGCCATGTATCAGTGCTGCCTTTCAGTGCCCATCAGTGATGCCTGTCAATGCCCATCAGTGCCACCTACCAGTGCCTCCTCATCAGTGCCCATCAGTACCACCTATTTCATATGGGTACAGTGTTGCATGACCACGCAATTGTCATTCAAAGTGTAACAGGGCTGAAAGCTGAAAATTGGCCTGGGGGGGAAGTGGGGATAAGTGCCCTGTAGTCTAGGGGTTAAATGGTGTTGCCTCAGAAGGGGGGTAGTCTTATACGACGAGTATAGCCCAAAACCTAGGTTTTAACTGGAAAATTAGGGGGTCGTCTTATACACCCAGTCGCCTTATACGCCGGAAAATACGGTATGTTAAAATGACTTTATGTGTTAAAAAAATTGGAAGAATATATTTTAAAAAATAGATATTTTTAACAATATATCTATTTTTTAAATATATTCTATATATATATTGCATGTTGAAATGCATTTTAATTGCAAAATATACAAAGTATATTTTTAAAAATATATTTCTTTAAAATATACTCTTCAGATTGTTTGTAACATATAAAAAAGTAATTTTAACATATATTTTTACATATATTTGTAAATGCATTCCAAACATGTACTGTAGATTTGTATTTTTAAAGACATACAATATAATTGAAATTTATTTTTAAAAATATTTTCATATGTATTTTGTAATAAAAAACGCATTTCAACATGCAGTTTACATATATATATATAGAGAGAGAGAGAGAGAGATAAATATATTTTGAAGTATATTGAATATGGCCAAAATTGTAGCATTTCAAATACATGTCAATATATTTGGGAAGAATATTTTTCAGATATATTTAAAATATATTTTTCTTCCATGTGGGTAAGGAAAGCAGTAGCTCTTTGTAGGCCATATCAGAAGAGCAGTCTAGGGTGACAACCCTTCATAGATACAGAAATGTGAGTGAGCGTTGTCACCATAGAAGAGGAAATGTGCTACCGGCAAGGCGAAGAAAAAAAAAAGGTTTAAAAAAAGGAAACAAATGCAGTCATCAATCTAAAAAAATTTACATTTTTTGTTTTAAGGTTTGGATACGCCTTAATTAGAAAAAGTAAAGAAAATTAATTACCATCAAATTTGTAAAAAGTGTTAATGGCCCCACTAGGTGAGTTTTTGGGTCACGTATTGACTCCATCCATTTGAAGTTGCATTCGGCAGGCCAGGACAATTGTATCTGGGAATAATTAGTATGCTGCTACAGCCCCTTTAGCATCAGAACGGTTAAGGAAACCGGTATCGCTTTTCACGGCACGTCTTTAAACTGCGATTGTGCTCCCAGCGAAAATACAGCAAAGGCTAATTTGATTTCTTTCCCTTTAGTTTTGTCTATCAGTGACAGCCCTTTTATGCATTTAATTCATTCTCAATTCTTCATAATCAGGGAGAAGGTGTCGCCTAAGGTTAGAATTCGGCTTGTCAGAGAAGCAGCGTAAATTTGCAAAGGTAATCAGTCTATCTCGTCTTCTCGCGGCCCAGGAAACTATTAAGTAACGTCACGTGTCATCTTTTTTTTTTTTTTTTTTAGTCGGAATTTTTTTATAAAGTTTTTTTTTTTTTTTTTTCAAGGCTATACAAGACTTCTAAACACCCCTACTGTCAAAAAAACTTGTCATCCTTATTTCCTCAAGGCGGGCTTCATCGCTTTTACTCTAATTTCATAGTTTTCCGAATTTACAGCCGCTGGAAATTGACTACAAAATCCATTATCATTTGTATATTTTAATTATGCAAATGAGGCAGCTGAGCCGCAGCGACTGGGTCCTGCAGGGATGCCTAGCTTTGCTGCAAGTGATTACAATTTATCCAGTCGCGTCACTTTAATTGTAACAAGCTAATTGCATTGTTTCATTTTGGCTTTAACACAACAAAGAGGTGACAGGAAGCTTAATGGCACAGACAGGGAATTACAGCCTTCCCTTATGTGGGCCTGACACTTCCAATTTCAAGACAGTTAACCCTACCATGCTGGTGGAGAGAGAGCGGGCCTGGGGGACTCGGGAGAGGGTGGGGGGGGGGGGGGTAGGTTTAACAAAGGAGACACTCGCCATTGTCAAGTTGCTGCTTAGGATAACTGTCAATAAACAGCAAACCAAATATCAAATGATTTATTAAGAAAAAAGTAGTAAATATCAGCAATTATGGCAATAAAAAACAAAAAATAAAAGAGATTATTGTATTGATATGCTTTTATCACTGCTAATACTGCAACCATCTGTAAACATATTATTAGCATGGAGGTAAAAATAATAATTATTATTATTATTATTATCATTACTATTGTTATTATTACTACAATGATCTGTAAACATATTATTAGTATGGAGGTGAAAAAAAATTATTATTATTATTATTACTACTACAATTATCTGTAAACATATTATTATTATGGAGGTAAAAAAAAATGTATAATTATTATTATCATTACTATTATTATTATTACTATTATTATTATTACTACAATGATCTGTAAACATATTATTAGTATGGAGGTGAAAAAAATGTTATTATTATTTTCATTACTATTATTACTATTATTATTATTATTACTACAATGATCTGTAAACATATTATTAGTATGGAGGTAAAACAAATGTTGTTATTATTATTATTATCATTACTATTATTATTAATATTATTACTATTATTATTATTACTACAATGATCTGTAAACATATTATTAGTATGGAGGTGAAAAAATATTATTATTATTAATATTACTACTACTACTACAATGATCTGTACACATATTATTAGTATGGAGGTAAAAAAAATGTTTTATTATTGTTGGGCAGCACAGGGGCTAAATGATTAGCACTTCCGCCTAGCAGTACCAAGATCGTTGGTTCATAGCCCAACCATGGCACCACCTGCCTGGAGTTTGCATGTTCTCCCCGTGCCTGCGTGGGTTTCCTCCAGGTACTCCGGTTTCCTCCCACACTCCAAAGACATGCTGTCTAAATTGGCCCTAGTATGTGTATGTATGAATGTGGGTTAGGGACCTTAGATTGTACACCCCTTGAGGGTTGGGGACTGATGTGAATGTACAATATATATGTAAAGCACGGAGTACATTGAGTGTGTTATAGAAGTACCTGTAATAAATAAAAAATAAAATTAATATTGTTATTATTACTACATTGATCTGTAAACATATTATTAGTATGGAGGTGAAAAAAATATTATTATTATTACTATTATTATTGTTGTTATTACTACAATGATCTGTAAACATATTATTAGTATGGAGGTGAAAAAAATTATTATTATTATTATTACTATTATTATTGTTATTATTATTACTACTACAATGATCTGTAAACATATTAGTATAGAGGTGTAAAAAATTATTATTATTATTATTATTAATAATAATAATAATAGTAATAATAATCATTATACGTTTTGATGCAATTAAATGACAATTATGAGGGCTGTACTGGAAAGGCATAACTTTTTATTAACTTACATTGGTCACATGTTGGTAGTGTAACTCTTCCTTTATAGTAACTCTTCTTCTTTCATTCCAGGTAAATGATGGATTTCAAACAGAAGCACCTTGCCATCATTGAGCTCTTGATGAAGTAGGGGTGCAGGATGTCCAATATCCACAGAAGGCTACAGAATGAGATGACACCATTGATAAGAGCAATGTCTTGTCATTGGTGACTCTTTTCAGCGGTGTCATCTCTGTAAATACTCTAGAGCAGGGTTTCTCAACCAGGGGTCCTCCAAAGGTTGCTCGGGGTTCCTTGAGCAATCAGCAATTTTCGCCTCTCAGGTAAGTTCCCACTGACACCATTGATCTTTTTTAGCTCTCTGTAAGGGGGGTAATTCTTCCCAGTGACCACAAGTGTAAGGAGCATTCTTCCCTTTGACCATCATACTAATGTATCATGAATTGCAGGTAAAGTCATTTTTAGCAGGGGGTCCCTGAGACCGGAAAGTTACGTCAAGGGTTGAGAAAGGCTGCTCTATAGCTTTCTGTAGATATTGGACAACCTGCACCCCCCCATCAAGTGACAGCATGCTGCTTCTGCTTGGAATCTATTTATCTGCAACAAAAAAGAAGACGAGTTACTACAGAGAAATGTACTCTACCAACCAGGGGCAGACTGACAACTCATGGGGCCCCCGGGCAATAGATGATCATGGAACCCCTGTGTCCTCACCCACACTCAAACCACACCCGATAAAGCCTATGATAGGTACCAGGGGCATCTCATAGGATCCCCTACTGACCCCGGGCCCTCAGCCAGTGCCCAAGTGCCTGAATGGTCAGTCCGCCCCTGCTACCAACACACGAGTCTTCAACATGGAAGTAATCAGAGCAGCACAAGGAAACAGAACCCCAAAGAAGCCATGTTATACTTGCCTGCTGTGTGCAGTGGCTTTGCCAAAGCAGCCCAGATCCTCCTTTTCTCTGGTCCCCGTCCTGACACCCCCTTCCTGTTGGGTGCCCCCACAGCAAGCAGCTTGCTATGGGGGCACCCTCTACTCCGTGTCTCCATTCACGCATGGCTCGGCTCTGCCCCTCTCTCTTCTCATTGGCTCACTGACTGTGATTGACAGAAATGGGAATCAATGGCTCTGGCTTCTGTCTCAGCCAATGAGAAGAGGGAGCCCCAGGATAGCCAAGACTCCAGTGCACATCGCCAAATCATGAGGGGGCTAAGGTTAGAATTAGGGGGGCTGGGGGGGGAAACTGCACAGAGAAGGTTTTTTTACCTTCATGCATAGAATGCCATGAAAGTAAAAAATTTTGAGCCTTTACAAACACTTTCAACAAACATTGTAATTTTGGGAGATAAAATCCCTGATAAATCATCTATTATTTAAAAGAAAGTAATTTTGGAACATAGTAATATTGAGAGATAAAATCCCTGCTAAATCACCTATTATTTAAAGGAAAGTAATTTTAGAACATAGTAATATTGAGAGATAAAATCCCTGATAAATCATCTATTATTTAAAGGAAAGTAATTTTGGAACATTGTAATTTTGGGAGATAAAATCCCTGATAAATCACCTATTATTTAAAGGTAAGTAATTTTGGAACATAGTAATATTGGGAGATAAAATCCCTGCTAAATCACCTATTATTTAAAGGAAAGTAATTTTGTAACATTGTAATTTTGGGAGATAAAATCCCTGATAAATCACCTATTATTTAAAGGTAAGTAATTTTGGAACATAGTAATATTGGGAGATAAAATCCCTGCTAAATCACCTATTATTTAAAGGAAATTAATTTTGGAACATTGTAATTTTAGGAGATAAAATCCCTGATAATTTACCTTTTATTTAAAGGAAAGTCATTTTGTAACATTGTAATTTTGGGAGATAAAATCCCTGATAATTCACCTATTATTTAAAGGAAAGTAATTTTGTAACATTGTAATTTTGGGTGATAAAATCCCTGATAAATCACATATTACTTAAAAGAAAGCCCCAGCTTGAATAATTTTGTGGTCCCTAATGTTGTTGAGGTCTGCATATTTGGGGAACTGGATTGGAGAGAGATTCTTTCCTTGTAAGAAATTTAAGGTATGCAAAGGTGTGGATAGGAATTGTAATAAAGCAAAAACATTTACATCTGAAGTCACCCAAAGGCCATATGATATTATGCGATTCATTACTTGCTCCTCTACCCATAGAGTATATTTATTGAGATGCCCATGTGGTAAACAGTATGTGGGCAGAACCACACATACATTACAAGTCAGGATTTGTGACCACATAACTAATATCAACAAAGGATATCGAAATCATAGTCTTTAATTTTTATAGTGAATTATTTACATCTAAGCTAAAATATGCCCCTCAAAAAACAAATAAATGTGCCATGCTCCACTGAATAAAATTGTGAAAACAACTCAAAAATTGTGTATACTTATACAATATGTTTTGCAACCTAATTTTAAATAACGTATATAAGTCCACACTTGTGGTATGAAATATTGCTGCAAAAACGTTCCCAAAAACAATCCGTGAATATTTGGGATATCTTACACTAGTAAGGGTTATATATAAAAAATATATATATATATAAAAAATATATTTAATTATAAAAAATATTATGAAAAAGTTCACACAAAAGCTTTTTCTTATGTGCTCCACCAATGTGTACTCACCTGATTTATACAACAAAACCGTTAAGTGAGGTCAAAAACAGCCTGTGTCCCTTCAAATGGACTTAAAGATGAGTGGATGTATATATCCCTGTCCCAGATGGATGGATGGATAGATAGAGTATTTCCCTTTTTCCATCAGGGGGTCTTGCTGTTTCCCAGAGATCTGTTTACCTGGAGTTGGATGGATGGATGGACTTATTTAAGTCCATTTAAATGGACACGGGCTGTTTTTGACCTCGACACTCCTTTGACGTTCCAGGAGTTGAAGTTGGCCATGGCAAGTTTTCCTAATTGTAAGTCACCAAGCTGTGATGGCTTGCCCATTGAGATTTGCAAACAATACGGGGATACTCTTCCGCCATTTCTCCTTCAGATTTTCAGTGAGGCTTCTGGGTTAGGTGATGTACTTGACTTTATGTATAATGCCACTATAGTGGTGATCCCTAAAAAGAGACCCTAAAAGACCCTACAACACTTGATTCATATCACCCCATTTCTCTTCTTCCAGTCGATATTAAAATACTAGCTAAAATTCTTGCTAATAGAGTGAATCCGGTGATAACTACTATTATACATTCTGATCAGAAAGGTTTTATACCTAAATTGTCTACTACAGTTAATATTAGATATGCAATTCAGATTCCCTGGAATAGAGCCTTTATTGCTCATGATGCCTCTAGGGCATTTGACAACAAAGAATGGGAGCAGGGGCATCCCTAGGGTTGGTGTCACCCGGTTCCGGAACACTTGGTGACACCCCCTCTCTCTACCCTCTCTCTCTCTCTGATCTCTTTCTCCCCCCCTTTCTCTGCCCTCTTCCCCCCCTCCCTCTGCCCTCTTTCTACCCACCCTCTCTGCCCTCTTTCTCCCCCCTCTCTCTCTCTCTGCCCTCTTCCCCCCTCTCTCTGTCTCCCCCCCTACCAACTACATGAAGCTGCAGTACTGTCACTAGGGTCTGGGGATTACACATTGACCTGATGCATACTCTGCCTGCCCCTCCAGCTCTCCGACTTTAGCACCCATGGCAGGGATGTGTACCCACCCCTCTGCTGAAACTCCGAGGAGGAGAGGTGTCCGAAGTGCCTGCCTCACTGTCCATCCCCACAAGGCTTGCTTATTTCAGCAGAGGCACATACAGGGACGGACTGAGCCTCTCCCTGTAGTGACCCTAGGCCCTCGGTCAGTTCGTCCCTGGTGGAGCGGGTCCAGTGTCACCCCGTGCAAATGGTGTCACCCAGTGCGGCGTACACCCACCGCACCTGCCTAGGAATGAGAGTACATTTGGGCAGTTCTTGAGAAATTTGGGTTTGGTAAGAATTTCTGTTCTTGGGTTTTTTAGGCTAAACCCCAAGCTTTGGTTTGTGCAAATGTTTTATTTTGCTACAGCAATGGACGAGGCAAGGTACCCCTTGTCACCCCTTCTTTTGGCAGTTGCTATTGATCCATTGGTATGTTTGCTGCACCAGTGGTTACGTTTTGTAGAGCCCTGAAGGAGGAGAAGTTTGCTCTCTATGCGGAAGACATGCACCTCTTCCTGCCCAATACACAATCCTTCCTCCAAGAGGCTATGTCCTCATTACTGAATTTGGAGGTTTTTACGATTAAAAATGAGGCCCCATGTACACGGGACACTTCTGAACGATGGAAACTGACTGCTGGAAAACATAGGTTAAAAAAAGTTTGTTTAGCCGTGTTTGCATGCCGCATTTATGCGAGTTTGTGTTTAGAAGCGTTTTTTAAAGATAAGCATAGGAGAACCTCCCAAATGCCCAGAATGCACTGAAAAGTGGTAAATTATTAACTATTTCAGACGGTTTCAGAGAAATACAGAGAGTAGAAGCAGAGACGGCAGTATGTGTTGAGATTAGCTTAGGTGTGAGTTGCTCATTAACATTTCTTTTGTTTCCAAGGGTGGGAAAGGTGTCTGGTGGAGGGAGTTATTAAGGCCACCTGAATGGTCATTAACCTCCTTGGCGGTATTCCCGAGTGTAGCTCGGGGTAACATTTCAGTACCACAAACGGTAACCCCGAGCTACACTTGGGAATACCATGCGGCACTGCTCCGGCATTTGTTCTTCACTTACCTTACCCTGCGCTCCCGCGATGTGTCCCCTGCAGCGTCCCCGGCCATCTCCTCTGGCCGATGCCGGCATCCGGCTTCTGTGTCCTGTCCCTGTGACGTCGGGACGTACGGGCGCCGCTGGCGGCGGGAAATTTAAAAATTTTAAAAAATGTCTTCTTTTTTTTTTTTACATAGTAAAACATTGCTGTCTCAACCAATTTCACATACATCTTGTCCCTAATGCTTTGTCCTGTGCCCTGCCTGCATTTTGTCTGTTCTTTCTGCCTGAAAACTGAGAAATGTCCATGGCATCCAAAAAGTGTCCCTTTAGGTCAAAAGCGGTTTAGATCAGCTAGGAGAACAGCGATAGTAAATCAGAACCACTTGCAGAATTGAGTGATAATGATTTGTGGGGAAATTCGTCATCAGACACTGAAAACGATTTTGCGACTTTGCTCAGTGATGTGCTAACTTAGCGCTATATTTCACATTTCAGTGTTTTTGGTTTGATTATATTATTGAATTAAATGTATTTTTATTATATTATTATTTTTTATGATTATTTATTAAATTATAATTTATGATTACGTGTTTCAAATTTTATCATACCCGGGATGTTTACTAGACTCTTGTTCGGACAGATTTCAGTGAAAAAAAAATGGTACCGCTTTCAGCACCAAAAATCGGAAAGAATCATACCGCCAAGGAGGTTAACATATCTTTTGTTTCCAAGGGTGGGAGAGGTCTGAGATGTGAATTGGTCATTACAATGTGTGACAAACTTGGTAGGAACATCCTGTGTTCAGTGTTTTGTCCATTTGAGTACCTTGAAAACACTTTGCATGCATACTTCATGATGAAAAAAGGCTCTGGACAGCATTGGGAACTGGAAAAGTAAAAAAAAATGTTTAAACCGCAAACGCTTATAAACGCGATTTGCCGCTTTTAGCCCCGCTTACAAGCGTTTTGCATTTGAAACACTGATAAAATCAACTGCTGAACGCAAGTTTTCTACGTTCAAAAAAACGACTGTAAACTCAAATGCCTGTAAATGACTGTAAACGACGATGTGTACATGGACACATAGGAAAACATTAGACAGAGTTCAGGGGCTGCTGAAAAAAACGCTGAACAGCTCCTAAACGTGAGTTTAGCAGCTGCAGTGTACATGGAGCCCTTAATTGGGAGAAGTCTGCTCTTATCCCTCTCGATCCCTTTCCAGTAACCTTAACAGGTCCATTCGCCCATATTAAAGTTGGTTTAAATAGCTGGGTATTACAATATCTCCTAAAATAGTTGATTATATTTCCCTTAACCTGGTTCTGTTGATTTCATGTTTCAGGTTCAGCTTACGTCCTGGTGTAAGTTACCAATCTCTACGGTGGGATGTACCAATTTGACCAAGGTGATTTGGATGCCTCAACTATTATATATCTTGCATAACTCCCCTTGTTGGATCCCCTTACATTTTTTTAACTTTTGTCTGATATCTTTAGAGATTTTATTTGGAAGAAGAAACCACCTAGGACATGACTAGAACTCCTTCAATACCCCAAGGATATGGGAGGCTTGGCAGTACCAAACCCATGGTTGTACAACACAACTCCAACATTTGAATGGTTGGGAAAGCCGCTCCTCCACAAAAATCTCTTACAAATTGATTAGGGGGGCTGTTTAAAGGGGTATGTCCACTATAGGGCTTGGAGTCTTCAGCATGTCTCAAATCTCACAGCTCCCTACTGTTTGTTTGATAGGATGTGTCTGGGCTTCTCTGAAGGAGTTGCTTGGTATTATTGGTTATACCAAGTTTACCCTTATATGATCTAATGATTTACTTCCTGAATTTGGGAAGTTGCGGGGGCTTCAGTCTTGGGGCCAGAAGTGGCATTCTGACAATCCCCATCTATGGAAAAATCAATTTTTCAAATAATTTCAGCAATTGCATTTAGACAAAAGGTCTTTCTATCAGTATCTACAAATCAGACATGCCTTTCATGCCCAAAAAGGCTCCCTCAGCTTCTCAATTGCAGGGACCAGGGACGGACTGACAACTCATGGGGCCCCCGGGCAATAGGGGATCATGGGGCCCCTGTGTCCTTGCCCAAACTCAAAAAAGCCTATGAAAAAGGTACCAGGGGCATCTCATGGGGCCCCCTACTGACCCCGGGCCCTCAGGCAGTGCCCGAGTTTCCAAATGGTCAGTCCGCCCCTGGCAGGGACCCCGTATTTTGATAAAATTGTTGGGATCTGTTATTTAAAGGGCCTCATTTCAGAGATTTATGAGCAACTCTTCGACTGTAAGCTCTAACAAGCAGGACCCTCTTTTTCCTCTTGTACCAAATTGTTTTGTAAGGGCTCCGTGTACACTGCAACTGATAAACTCACGTTTAGGAGCTGTTCAGCATTTTTTTCAGCAGCCCCTGAACTCTACCTAATGTTTTCCTATGTGTCCATGTACACATCTTCATTTACATTCGTTTACAGGCATTTGAGTTTACAGTCGTTTTTTTGAACGCAGAAAACTTGTGTTCAGCAGTCGATTTTATCAACGTTTCAAACGCAAAAAGCTTGTAAACACAGCTATACGTGGCAAAGCTTAGCTTAGCACTTGTGTTTGAAAATTTTTTTTAACTCTTCCCGTTCCCAATGCTGCCCAGAGCCTTTTTTCATCATGAAAAATGCATGGAAAGAGTTTTCAAGGTACTCAGATGGACAAAACACTGAACACAGGATGTTCCTACCAAGCTTGTCACACATTGTAATGACCAATTCACACCTCAGACCTCTCCCACCATTGGAAACAAAAGATATGTTAATGAACATTCACACCTCAAATTCCTCATGAAGACCCCCTGCCAGGTGGCCTTAATAACTCCTTCAACCAGACACCTTTCCCACCCTTGGAAACAAAAGAAATGTTAATGAGCAACTCACACCTAATTATCTCAACACATACTGCTGTCTCTGCTTCTACTCTGTATTTCTCTAAAATAGTCTGAAATAGTTAATAATTTACCATTTTCAGTGCATTCTGGGTATTTGGGAGGTTCTCCTGTGCTTATCTTTAAAAAACGCTTAAAAACTGAAACGCACATAAACACGTTATGCAAACGCGGCTAAACAGAAATTTTTATCCTACATATTCCAGCAGTCAGTTTCCATCGATCAGAAGTGTCCAGTGTACATGGGGCCTAAATGTTATATCTACCTACATTTTGTAAAGTGCTGCGCAAACTGTTGGCGCTATATAAATCCTGTACAATAATAATAATAATAACTTTTATCAAAATTTTTGTTGAGACATCCAGCTCCATGTAAACAGAAATGGGAACAAGAATTAGGTCATATTGCTAATGAAGTCTGGGACAAGGTTCTACAAAGGATCCCTCTGGTCTCTCCTTCCCCTCGTATCAGCTAACACAACTGTTTATTATCCATGGATTGTAGTGTATTTTATTTGTAGCATGGGTCAAGGTTCTTGCTGTAACAGATGTGTCCAATCGCAGGGAGACCTGATTCACCTGCTGTGGCGCTACCCAAGCCGAAACAATACTGGACAGAAGTTATCCAAATTATTAATAATGTAACAGGTCTTTCTTTTAATATAGATCTACTAACATGTATTTTGGGACATTTTGATTCTTCTCTTTTGGATGAGTATAATCCCCTGGGGGTTTCTAGAGTACTCTTTATTGCCCGAAGACTGATCATCGTTAAATGGGTTTCATTCTCTTCCCCTACAATATATAAATGGGCCTAAGATTTGAATAAGGGTATTGTATATGAGAAGCAAATATACTTTCTACACAATTCCAAGTTTAAATTTAATCATATATAGTTACATAGTTAGTCTGGCTGGAAAAAGACAAAAGTCCAATCAGTTCAACCATAAAAAAAAAAAAAAAGTCCATCCAGTTCAACCATTACAAAAAAAAAAGTTATAATCCTATACCCACAGTTGATCCAGAGGAAGGCAAAAAACCCAGCAAAGCATGATCCAATTTGCTCCTGAAGGGAAAAAATTCCTTCCTGATCCCCCGAAAGGCAATCGGATATTCCATGGAACAACTTTACCTATAAATGTTATATCCAGTTATATTCAGTGTATCCAAGAAAGAATCCAGGACTTTTTTAACCACTTCCTGTCCGGGCACTTTTACCCCCTTCCTGTCCACGGCAATTTTCAGCTTTCAGCGCTATCACATGCAACACTATACCCATATGAATTTTTTACCATTTTTTTGAGACAGATAAAACTTTATTTTGGTGGTATTTATTCACCACTGGGATTTTTATAGCAATCCACTGAGCTGGCCAGAACTAACTCTTGAGGGAGTCTGTTCCACATTTTCACAGCTCTCACTGTGAAGAAACCTTTTGATGTGTGGAGATTACATTTCTTTCCTCCAGACGTAAAGAGCGCCCCCTTGTCCTCTGTGATGACCTCAGGGGGAAGAACTCTACACCGAGTTCACTATATGAACCACTGATGTATTTATACATGGAGATCATATCCCCCCTTATGTATTATACATGGAGATCATATCCCCCCTTATGTATTATACATGGTGATCATATCCCCCCTTATGTATTATACATGGAGATCATATCCCCCTTATGTATTATACATGGAGATCATATCCCCCCTTATGTATTATACATGGAGATCACATCCCCCCTTATGTATTATACATGGTGATCATATCCCCCCTTATGTATTATACATGGTGATCATATCCCCCTTATGTATTATACATGGAGATCATATCCCCCCTTATGTATTATACATGGAGATCATATCCCCCCCTCTTATGTATTATATATGGAGATCATATCCCCCCTTATGTATTATACATGGAGATCAGATCCCCCCTTATGTATTATACATGGAGCTCATATCCCCCCCCCCTTATGTATTATACATGGAGATCATATCCCCCCCCCTTATGTATTATACATGGAGATCATATCCCCCCCTTATGTATTATACATGGAGATCATATCCCCCCTTATGTATTATACATGGAGATCATATCCCCCCTTATGTATTATACATGGAGATCACATCCCCCATTATGTATTATACATGGTGATCATATCCCCCCCTTATGTATTATACATGGAAATCATATCCCCCCTTATGTATTATACATGGAGATCATATCCCCCCTTATGTATTATACATGGTGATCATATCCCCCTTATGTATTATACATGGAGATCATATCCCCCCTTATGTATTATACATGGAGCTCATATCCCCCCCCTTATGTATTATACATGGAGATCATATCCCCCCTTATGTATTATACATGGTGATCATATCCCCCCTTATGTATTATACATGGAGATCATATCCCCCTTATGTATTATACATGGAGATCATATCCCCCCTTATGTATTATACATGGAGATCACATCCCCCCTTATGTATTATACATGGTGATCATATCCCCCCTTATGTATTATACATGGTGATCATATCCCCCTTATGTATTATACATGGAGATCATATCCCCCCTTATGTATTATACATGGAGATCATATCCCCCCCTCTTATGTATTATATATGGAGATCATATCCCCCCTTATGTATTATACATGGAGATCAGATCCCCCCTTATGTATTATACATGGAGCTCATATCCCCCCCCCCCTTATGTATTATACATGGAGATCATATCCCCCCCCCCCTTATGTATTATACATGGAGATCATATCCCCCCCTTATGTATTATACATGGAGATCATATCCCCCCTTATGTATTATACATGGAGATCATATCCCCCCTTATGTATTATACATGGAGATCACATCCCCCATTATGTATTATACATGGTGATCATATCCCCCCCTTATGTATTATACATGGAAATCATATCCCCCCTTATGTATTATACATGGTGATCATATCCCCCCTTATGTATTATACATGGAGATCATATCCCCCCTTATGTATTATACATGGAGATCATATCCCCCCTTATGTATTATACATGGAGATCATATCCCCCCCTTATGTATTATATATGGAGATCATATCCCCCCTTATGTATTATACATGGAGATCATATCCCCCCTTATGTATTATACATGGAGCTCATATCCCCCCCCTTATGTATTATACATGGAGATCATATCCCCCCCCCTTATGTATTATACATGGAGATCATATCCCCCCCTTATGTATTATACATGGAGATCATATCCCCCTTATGTATGATACATGGAGATCATATCCCCCCCTTATGTATTATACATGGTGATCATATCCCCCCTTATGTATTATACATGGAGATCATATCCCCCCTTATGTATTATACATGGAGATCATATCCCCCTTATGTATTATACATGGAGATCATATCCCCCCTTATGTATTATACATGGAGATCACATCCCCCATTATGTATTATACATGGTGATCATATCCCCCCCTTATGTATTATACATGGAGATCATATCCCCCCTTATGTATTATATATGGAGATCATATCCCCCTTATGTATTATACATGGTGATCATATCCCCCCTTATGTATTATACATGGAGATCATATCCCCCCTTATGTATTATACATGGAGATCATATCCCCCCCTTATGTATTATATATATAGATCATATCCCCCCTTATGTATTATACATGGAGATCATATCCCCCCTTATGTTTTATACATGGAGCTCATATCCCCCCCCCCTTATGTATTATACATGGAGATCATATCCCCCCTTATGTATTATACATGGAGATCATATCCCCCCTTATGTATTATACATGGAGATCATATCCCCCTTATGTATTATACATGGTGATCATATCCCCCTTATGTATTACACATGGAGATCATATCCCCCCTTATGTATTATACATGGAGATCATATCCCCCCTTATGTATTATACATGGGGATCATATCCCCCCTTATGTATTATACATGGTGATCATATCCCCCTATGTATTATACATGGAGATCATATCCCCCCTTATGTATTATACATGGAGATCATATCCCCCCTTATGTATTATACATGGAGATCATATCCCCCCTTATGTATTATACATGGAGATCATATCCCCCCTTATGTATTATACATGGAGATCATATCCCCCCCTTATGTATTATACATGGAGATCATATCCCCCCTTATGTATTATACATGGAGATCATATCCCCCTTATGTATTATACATGGTGATCATATCCCCCTTATGTATTATACATGGAGATCATATCCCCCTTATGTATTATACATGGTGATCATATCCCCCCTTATGTATTATACATGGAGATCATATCCCCCCTTATGTATTATACATGGAGATCATATCCCCCCTTATGTATTATACATGGAGATCATATCCCCCCTTATGTATTATACATGGAAATCATATCCCCCTTATGTATTATACATGAAGATCATATCCCCCCTTTGTATTATACATGGTTATCATATCCCCCTTATGTATTATACATGGTGATCATATCCCCCTTATGTATTATACATGGATATCATATCCCCCTTACGTATTATACATGGAGATCATATCCCCCCTTATGTATTATACATGGAGATCATATCCCCCTTATGTATTATACATGGTGATCATATCCCCCTTATGTATTATACATGGAGATCATATCCCCCTTATGTATTATACATGGTGATCATATCCCCCCTTATGTATTATACATGGAGATCATATCCCCCCTTATGTATTATACATGGAGATCATATCCCCCCTTATGTATTATACATGGAAATCATATCCCCCTTATGTATTATACATGAAGATCATATCCCCCCTTATGTATTATACATGGTTATCATATCCCCCTTATGTATTATACATGGTGATCATATCCCTCTTATGTATTATACATGGATATCATATCCCCCTTACGTATTATACATGGAGATCATATCCCCCCCTTATGTATTATACATGGAGATCATATCCCCCTTATGTATTATACATGGTGATCATATCCCCCCTTATTTATTATACATGGAGATCATATCCCCCCTTATGTATTATACATGGAGATCATATCCCCCCCTTATGTATTATACATGGAGATCATATCCCCCCTTTTGTATTATACGTGGAGATCATATCCCCCTTATGTATTATACATGGAGATCATATCCCCCCTTATGTATTATACATGGAGATCATATCCCCCCCTTATGTATTATACATGGAGATCATATCCCCCCTTATTTATTATACATGGAGATCATATCCCCCCTTATGTATTATACATGGAGATCATATCCCCCCTTATTTATTATACATGGAGATCATATCCCCCCTTATGTATTATACATGGAGATCATATTCCCCCTTATGTATTATATATGGAGATCATATCCCCCTTATGTATTATACATGGAGATCATATCCCCCCTTATGTATTATACATGGAGCTCATATCCCCCCCCTTATGTATTATACATGGAGATCATATCCCCCCCTTATGTATTATACATGGAGATCATATCCCCCCCTTATGTATTATACATGGAGATCATATCCCCCTTATGTATGATACATGGAGATCATATCCCCCCCTTATGTATTATACATGGACATCATATCCCCCTTATGTATTATACATGGAGATCATATCCCTCTTATGTATTATACATGGAGATCATATCCCCCCTTATGTATTATACATGGAGATCATATCCCCCCTTATGTATTATACATGGTGATCATATCCCCCCTTATGTATTATACATGGAGATCATATCCCCCTTATGTATTATACATGGAGATCATATCCCCCCTTATGTATTATACATGGAGATCATATCCCCCCTTATGTATTATACATGTTGATCATATCCCCCTTATGTATTATACATGGAGATCATATCCCCCCTTATGTATTATACATGGAGATCATATCCCCCCTTATGTATTATACATGGAGATCATATCCCCCCTTATGTATTACACATGGAGATCATATCCCCCCTTATGTATTATACATGGAGATCATATCCCCCCTTATGTATTATACATGGAAATCATATCCCCCCTTATGTATTATACATGGTTATCATATCCCCCTTATGTATTATACATGGTGATCATATCCCCCTTATGTATTATACATGGAGATCATATCCCCCCTTATGTATTATACATGGAGATCATATCCCCCTTATGTATTATACATGGAGATCATATCCCCCCTTATGTATTATACATGGAGATCATATCCCCCCTTATGTATTATACATGGAGATCATGTCCCCCTTATGTATTATACATGGAGATCATATCCCCCTTATGTATTATACATGGAGATCATATCCCCCCTTATGTATTATACATGGAGATCATGTCCCCCTTATGTATTATACATGGAGATCATATCCCCCTTATGTATTATACATGGAGATCATATCCCCCTTATGTATTATACATGGAGATCATATCCCCCCTTATGTATTATACATGGAGATCATATTCCCCCTTATGTATTATATATGGAGATCATATCCCCCTTATGTATTATACATGGAGATCATATCCCCCCTTATGTATTATACATGGAGCTCATATCCCCCCCCTTATGTATTATACATGGAGATCATATCCCCCCCTTATGTATTATACATGGAGATCATATCCCCCCCTTATGTATTATACATGGAGATCATATCCCCCTTATGTATGATACATGGAGATCATATCCCCCCCTTATGTATTATACATGGACATCATATCCCCCTTATGTATTATACATGGAGATCATATCCCTCTTATGTATTATACATGGAGATCATATCCCCCCTTATGTATTATACATGGAGATCATATCCCCCCTTATGTATTATACATGGTGATCATATCCCCCCTTATGTATTATACATGGAGATCATATCCCCCTTATGTATTATACATGGAGATCATATCCCCCCTTATGTATTATACATGGAGATCATATCCCCCCTTATGTATTATACATGTTGATCATATCCCCCTTATGTATTATACATGGAGATCATATCCCCCCTTATGTATTATACATGGAGATCATATCCCCCCTTATGTATTATACATGGAGATCATATCCCCCCTTATGTATTACACATGGAGATCATATCCCCCCTTATGTATTATACATGGAGATCATATCCCCCCTTATGTATTATACATGGAAATCATATCCCCCCTTATGTATTATACATGGTTATCATATCCCCCTTATGTATTATACATGGTGATCATATCCCCCTTATGTATTATACATGGAGATCATATCCCCCCTTATGTATTATACATGGAGATCATGTCCCCCTTATGTATTATACATGGAGATCATATCCCCCCTTATGTATTATACATGGAGATCATATCCCCCCTTATGTATTATACATGGAGATCATGTCCCCCTTATGTATTATACATGGAGATCATATCCCCCTTATGTATTATACATGGAGATCATATCCCCCCTTATGTATTATACATGGAGATCATATCCCCCCTTATGTATTATACATGGAGATCATATCCCCCCTTATGTATTATACATGGAGATCATATCCCCCCTTATGTATTATACATGGAGATCATATCCCCCCTTATGTATTATACATGGAGATCATGTCCCCCTTATGTATTATACATGGAGATCATATCCCCCTTATGTATTATACATGGAGATCATATCCCCCTTATGTATTATACATGGAGATCATATCCCCCCTTATGTATTATACATGGAGATCATATCCCCCTTATGTATTATACATGGTGATCATATCCCCCCTTATGTATTATACATGGAGCTCATATCCCCCCCCCTTATGTATTATACATGGAGATCATATCCCCCCCTTATGTATTATACATGGAGATCATATCCCCCCCTTATGTATTATACATGGAGATCATATCCCCCTTATGTATGATACATGGAGATCATATCCCCCCCTTATGTATTATACATGGACATCATATCCCCCTTATGTATTATACATGGAGATCATATCCCCCTTATGTATTATACATGGAGATCATATCCCCCTTATGTATTATACATGGAGATCATATCCCCCCTTATGTATTATACATGGTGATCATATCCCCCCTTATGTATTATACATGGAGATCATATCCCCCTTATGTATTATACATGGAGATCATATCCCCCCTTATGTATTATACATGGAGATCATATCCCCCCTTATGTATTATACATGTTGATCATATCCCCCTTATGTATTATACATGGAGATCATATCCCCCCTTATGTATTATACATGGAGATCATATCCCCCCTTATGTATTATACATGGAGATCATATCCCCCCTTATGTATTACACATGGAGATCATATCCCCCCTTATGTATTATACATGGAGATCATATCCCCCCTTATGTATTATACATGGAAATCATATCCCCCCTTATGTATTATACATGGTTATCATATCCCCCTTATGTATTATACATGGTGATCATATCCCCCTTATGTATTATACATGGAGATCATATCCCCCCTTATGTATTATACATGGAGATCATGTCCCCCTTATGTATTATACATGGAGATCATATCCCCCCTTATGTATTATACATGGAGATCATATCCCCCCTTATGTATTATACATGGAGATCATGTCCCCCTTATGTATTATACATGGAGATCATATCCCCCTTATGTATTATACATGGAGATCATATCCCCCCTTATGTATTATACATGGAGATCATATCCCCCCTTATGTATTATACATGTTGATCATATCCCCCTTATGTATTATACATGGAGATCATATCCCCCTTATGTATTATACATGGTGATCATATCCCCCCTTATGTATTATACATGGAGATCATATCCCCCCTTATGTATTATACATGGAGATCATATCCCCCCTTATGTATTATACATGGAAATCATATCCCCCTTATGTATTATACATGAAGATCATATCCCCCCTTATGTATTATACATGGTTATCATATCCCCCTTATGTATTATACATGGTGATCATATCCCCCTTATGTATTATACATGGATATCATATCCCCCTTACGTATTATACATGGATATCATATCCCCCTTACGTATTATACATGGAGATCATATCCCCCCTTATGTATTATACATGGAGATCATATCCCCCTTATGTATTATACATGGAGATCATATCCCCCCTTATGTATTATACATGGAGATCATATCCCCCTTATGTATTATACATGGAGATCATATCCCCCTTATTTATTATACATGGAGATCATATCCCCCCTTATGTATTACACATGGAGATCATATCCCCCCTTATGTATTATACATGGAGATCATATCCCCCTTATGTATTATACATGGAGATCATATCCCTCCTTATGTATTATACATGGAAAGCATATCCCCCCTTATGTATTATACATGGTGATCATATCCCCCCTTATGTATTATACATGGTGATCATATCCCCCCTTATGTATTATACATGGAGATCATATCCCCCTTATGTATTATACATGTGATTGTATCCCCCCTTATGTATTATACATGGAGATCATATCCCCCCTTATGTATTATACATAGAGATCATATCCCCCCTTATGTATTATACATGGTGATCATATCCCCCATTAATCTCCTCTTCTCAAGAGAGAATACATTCAGTTCCTCTAATCTTTCCTCATAGCTGAGCTCCTCCATGCCTCTTATCAGTTTGGTTGCTCTTCTCTGTACTTTCTCCAGTTCCCCAATGTTCTTTTTGTGAATTGGTGCCCAAAACTGATCTGCATATTCCAGATGAGGTCTTACTAATGATTTGTACCGGGGGAAATGATATCTCTCTCTGGAGTCTATACCTCTCCTAATACAAGAGAGGATTTTGCTCGCTTTAGAAACCGCAGCTTGGTATTACATGCCATTATTAAGCTTGTGATCTACCAAAACTCCCAGATCCTTCTCTACCATTGACCCCCCAGGTGTACCCCCCTAGTATGTATGATGCATGCATATTCTTAGCCCCCAAGTGCAAAACCTTACATTTATCAACATTAAACCTCATTTGCCACATAGTTGCTTAATTACACAGAGCATTGAGGTCGGCTTGTAAGTTGGAGACATCCTGTAAGGACATTATTCCACGGCACAGCTTGGTGTCATCTGCAAAGACTGAACTGGGATTTATAATCCCTGACCTTTATATCGTTTTTAAATAGATTAAAAAGTAAAGGTCCCAACACTGAACCTTGGGGGACACCACTGTCAACCCTAGACCATTCAGAGTATGAATCATTAACCACTACTCTCTGAATATGATCTTTTAGCCAGTTTTCTAACCATTTACATACAGATTTTTCCAAGCCTGTAGACTTTACCTTACACATTAGCCGTGTGTGGGGAACTGTGTCAAACGCTTTTCCAAAATCCAAGTATACCACGTCCACCGACACCCCTCTGTCCAAGTATACCACGTCCACCGCCACCCCTCTGTCCAAGTATACCACGTCCACCGCCACCCCTCTGTCCAAGTATACCACGTCTACCGCCACCCCTCTGTCCAAGTATACCACGTCCACAGCCCCCCCTCTGTCCAAGTATACCACGTCCACCGCCACCCCTCTGTCCAAGTATACCACGTCCACCGCCATCCGTCTGTCCAAGTATACCACATCCACCTCAACCCCTCTGTCCAAGTATACCACGTCCACCGCCATCCGTCTGTGCAAGGTTTTGCTTACCTCCTCATACAAAGAAATTGGATTTGTTTGACAACTTCTGTCTTTCATGAATCCATGCTGTCTGTTGCTTAAAATATTTTTTTCCAGCAAGAACTCATCTATGTGGTCTTTTATTAAACTCTCCAGTATCTTCCCAACTATAGAAATTAAACTAACAGGTCTATATTTGGTAAATATTTTGACCCCTTTTTAAATATTGCACCACATTGGTCTTACATCAATCCAGTGGTACTATGCCAGTCATTAAAGAGTCCCTAAACGTTAGAAACCATGGCTTTGAAATGACAGAGCTCAATTCTTTAAGAACCCATGGGTGTGTTCACATACAGTCTTTTTAAAGAACTCCCATTTCTGTGTTGTGTTCATTGATGCCAATATTCCCTTCCTGTCTAAGTCTTGGAGAGCAGCTCTAAGCCTTGGAAAATTATCTCTATAAAGAAGAGCATTTTTATTTTTCCCATATGTGCTTTATTGTTTACAGCCAACAATAAATGAAATCATGATATAGAAATGCTGGTTGGATTTTTTTTTTCATTTAGAAACCCCATAACTGATATATACTTTCTGTAGTTTATTCTTAATAATTTTTTTATGGATCTGTGCTGTGCTGTGCTGTTCTGTGCTGTGATGGGATGGTGTGGGTTTTTTATTTATTATTTAGGTTGCATCTTTTTTGTTGTTATTAGTACACATGTCTTTAATTTGTATGGAAAAAAGGGAAAATGTTTTTTAATAAATATAATCTGATAAAAAACAATTATAATTTTAAAATTATATAATAATAAAAATTATAGTGTCAACAAACATTATGCCCTGCACCATAATAAGGACCCCTCGAGTTTAAAGGTGATAGGCATAGATTGGTATGTATCACATTGGAGAGGTAGTAAAAAAACATGAGGAGTTTCACGGTTGGAAACAAAATGGATATTCGATTTCAAATTTTATACTTCCTATGGTTTGAATATCGAATGGGGCCTGAACAGCTTCATCAACAATAGCTGAATGTATAATTCTGAACTATTTTGTTTATTTGTATTTTATTTATTCTTATTCATGTTTTATCATTCCATGTTTACTTGTAAGTATATAAATGTTTTTAGTAATCAATGCATATAATAATTAATATAATATAACTATAAATATATATATATATATATATATATATATATGCAGTGGGGCAAAAAAGTATTTAGTCAGCCACCAATTGTGCAAGTTCTCCCACTTAAAAAGATGAGAGAGGCCTGTAATTGGCATCATAGGTAGACCTCAACTATGAGAGACAAAATGAGAAAAAAAATCCAGACAATCACATTGGCTGATTTGGAAAGAATTTATTTGCAAATTATGGTGGAAAATAAGTATTTGGTCACCTACAAACAAGCAAGATTTCTGGCTCTCACAGACCTGTACCTTCTTCTTTAAGAGGCTACTCTGTCCTGCACTCATTACCTGTATCAATGGCACCTGTTTGAGGTTGTGGACAGGTGTCTTTTATACTGATAATAAGTTCAAACAGTCACACTCCAAACTCCACTATGGTGAAGACCAAAGAGCTGTCGAAGGACACCAGAAACAAAATTGTAGACCTGCACCAGGCTAGGAAGACTGAATCTGCAATAGGCAAGCAGCTTGGTGTGAACAAATCAACTGGGGGAGCAATAATTAGAAAATGGAAGACTTACAAGACCACTGATAATCTCCCTCGATCTGGGGCTCCATGCAAGATCTCACCCCGGATCTGGTACTAGCGAAGCTTCACTTTGTCTCTATTGGATACTCTGTGAGTAGTTTTTACAGTTTTATACTCAATAAACATCGGCGGTACTGCTCCATTGGAGGCTTTATATATTTTTCTTGCTGGGCTTTAATTGTGGAGCAAGACAGGAAGATTACAGCAAAGTCTTCAGTGTAGGTGCCCCATAGTTCCCTTTGACTTATGATCTATTGCCTATGATCCACAGAGCTTCATCCTCTGACAAACCTCCTATAATTTGGGGCCTTTTACTTTGTTAAGAGGCTGTGTGTACTAAGGTTGAAGGTTTCACTGGTGACACTTCATTGTACCATCTACTAAGTAATGATGGACTCAGTGGGGGAGATTTACTAAAACTGGAGGACTCTCACTTTGGTGCAGCTGTGCATGGTGGCCAATCAGATTCTAACTTCAGCTTGTTCAGTTAGGCTTTGGCAAAAAAACCTGGAAGCTGATTGGTTTCAATGCAGAGCTGCACCAGATGTTGCACTCGCAAATTTTAGTAAATAACCCCCCTGTGTCACATATAGTATTTATGGATGTTTAGTTTAGTCACTTGGTTATTACATACAGTGCAACAGCATTGTTGTATAGACAATAAAACAGTGGACCTGAACACAAAAAGTGAAAATTTGCAATGTTAATTGTACCTAAGCAGTATCCTAAAAATATTACATTTGTCTTGAATTCCTCATGCAAACTTTCAGTGCGCTTCCTGGTATGTGAGTGCCTAGGCACTCCTCTGCCTACAGATTCATAGCAGTATATTTGTAGGGTGAGATCTAAGGCAATGCTGCCTCTGACTGCTAGTCCCAAGAGATTTGGAGTGAAATTAATGATGCCATTACTGTGATGCTCACTTTTCTCCTTGCTGGAGAGGAAGCTGTATCTCAGGAGTAGGGATTAGTTTGGGTTCAGTCAAACCTGATTTGGTTGGAACTCAGAAGTTAGCTGTCATTACGGGGTCAGTGAGATGTAAGTGAGCAATTAACCGCCACTGTGTGTATATAAAGAGGTATGGATGCACATGACATCATTGACATAATATAGTCACATAACCAAGGACCTAAGATGGCCATATTAGGTCAGTCACGGCATCCCCACCCTTTTTGTGTATGTCAGCTGTGGGACATGGAATCTCCTGCTCACAGCTCATTGGTCCATTAATCACAGCTAGCTTCCAGGTTAAGGTCCAAACACAAGCCCAAAACCAAGCTCATAACTACTTGGGACCTGCAGAGCAAGAATCGCTCTGCTTCTACTTCATCCATTCTCTTGGTCTCTGCTTTCTGAACCTCAACCTGTCATTGCTGGGTCAATGAGCTACAGAGAGATTCACTGCCACTGTGTGTATAAAGAGGTGTGGATGCACATGACATCTGTAAACAAAAGGTGCAGCGCTATGGAATCCAAGATAAATGAATAAAATAAAAATAGGTTTTAAAAACAGTATCTCGTTTTGCATAAATTATTGTGAAAAACACATCATAGTGCAAAATACATTAAAGTGCAAAAATTAAAGTCCACATAATATATGTCACTATATCGTGACTAATTCAGAGATAATCGTGAGTGCCCAGTCCACAATATCCCAGTGGGTTGAGTGTTGAGAGGATCATGAGGATTCCTATTGACAAATAAACGTGGTGATATCCAAAATTGATATAAGACTGCGCACTCACCAGATGCGCAATCAATATGCGCATGTAAGAGATAACCCCTCTTAAGGTAAGGATCCAGGAAACCCTCTGGAATGTGGTCTGGTCTATTCTCATACTCTGCTCACCCAGCTATCAAGCATGACTCTGTCCACCTCAGACGTAACTCTGTGGGTAGTGGGAAGCTCACCAGGAGCCCCAGAAAGAAAGGAGGCCAAAATAGCGTGATACTGCTTGATAATGTAGATTTAATTCCATCCAGCAAGCATGTGTAAACAAGAAAACAGATACTGACCAGATAACTCAAGATGGCTGCCGGGACCCACGTGGTGCCGGCGGTGGTGTGAGGTCATTGTACTGCAGTTCCTCCCTTACGTGTTTCGTGCAACCGCACGTATTCAAGAGGGGTTATCTCTTACATGCGCATATTGATTGCGCATCTGGTGAGTGTGCAGTCTTATATCCATTTTGGATATCACCACGTTTATTTGTCAATAGGAATCCTCATGATCCTCTCAACACTCAACCCACTGGGATATTGTGGACTGGGCACTCACGATTATCTCTGAATTAGTCACGACACAGTGACATATATTGTGTGGACTTTAAGTTTTCCACTTTAATGTATTTTGCACTATGATGTGTTGTTCACAATAATTTATGCAAAACGAGATACTGGTTTTAAAACTTATTTTTATTTTATTCATTTATCTTGGATTCCATAGCGCTGCACCTTTTGTTTACATATGAGTTTTGGAGGTTGGTTTGATACCTTTTGTGTTCAGGGCCTATTAGCTACTTTTAGCGCTCACTTATCTGTCTTTTGTGATGCACATGACATCGCTGACTTAATATGGCCATTTTAGGTCAATGACATTGTCCAAGATGACCATGTGCCCATACTCGGTCAATACTGTCATGAACATTCCTACCCCTTTTGTGTACATCAGCTGTGGGACAGGGAATCTCCTACTCACAGCTAATTGGTCCATCAATGACAGCTAACTTCCAGGTTCAGCCGAACTTACGTTCGGACAAAATCCAAGCCCCAACCCAAGGTCATCAATACTGAGGACCTGCAGTACAAGAATCACTCTGTTTCCACTTCAATCATTCTCTTGGTCTCTGCTCTCTGAACATCAACTCCTGCTTTTTTGATTATTCCTTCAGCAGTTTTCAAATCCCCATTCATAAGGGGTATACTCTGACAAGGCCATGATCCTCCATCGAGAAAGCTTCCTTCACACAGTGCAGAAGAAGGTATGGCAAGTTAACCTTCATCTCTGCCTGCCTTTTTGTGGGCATATTCCACAATTCAGTTTCTCTTTAAAGGAAAACTATAAAGGTTTTAGGTGATATTATGAATATTATCAAGTTATCAAGTCACATGTGATCTAAAGTTACATTCCACCAACATTTTAGTGACACTATTTATGCCCGTGGGTCCTCTGAACTGTGGGGGAATGTAACTATGCATTACATATAACTTTAGAAAACAATTGAATTTGAATTCCAAAATGCTGGCTTTTCTCTGCATTTAAAATTTTATTTAGCTGTCTTTGTCCCTGTTGCAGATGTTTCATCATGTCCTGTCTGGAAAATGTATTGTTACAAAAATAGGATGGAAGGAGAAATCTCTCCGGATCACAGTAAACACCAAATGGGGGTTTGTTTATTTATTTATTACAGGTACTTATATAGCACCATCAATTTATGAAGCAGTTTATATATAGTATATATCCCACATGGAAGAAAAATATATTTGAAATACATTTTAAAAATATTCTTCCCAAATATATTGACATATATTTGAAATACTACAATTTTGGCAGTATTCAATATATATTTCAATACACATATATATATATATATATAAACTATTTTTCATATATTTTGTAATATGTAAGAAACGCATTTCAACATGCAGTATATATATATATATATATATATATATATATATATATATATATTGCATGTTGAAATGCATTTTTTATATATTACAAAATGTATGAAAAATAGTTTTAAAAATATATTGTTTTTAAATACATTCTTCAGATTTTTATTAACATATAAAAAATACATTTTAACATATATTTTTACATATATTTGTAAATGCAATCCAAAAATGTAGATTAAATGTATTTGTAACGACATACAGTATATATGAAAATGTATTTTTAAAAATATTTTTCTTATATTTTGTAAAAAAAACGCATTTCAACATACAGTGTATATATATATATATATATATATATATATATATATATATATATATATATATATATATTTAAATATATTTTGAAATATATTGAATATGGCCAAAATTGTAGTCTTTCAAATATATGTCAATAGATTTGGGAAGAATAATTTTAAAAATATATTTCAAATATATTTTTCTTCCATGTGGGATTGCACATTCACATCAGTCCCTAGCCCTCAAGGAGCTTACAATCTAAGGTTCCTAGCTCACATTCATACACATACCAGTGCCAATTTAGACAGGAGCTGAGTGTGGGAAGGAACCGGAGTACCCAGAGATAACCAACACAGGCACAGGGGGAACATGCAAACTCCATGAAGGTAGTGCCATGGTTGGGATTTGAACTGACAACACTAGTTCTGCTAGATGGAAGTGCTAAACACTTAGTGACTGTGCTTCCCAATGGTTCTAATCCTACCCATCCTTATACACAGTGCTGTTCAACTGGAAGTGTTAGCATCTCGTCGCGGCAAAACTGACGCCTCGTGTCTAGTCAGGAGGAGTTGAAGCCTCCCATTCAAGTCTATGGTGCTGCTCCGCAAACGCCTGCCAGGGGTTTGCAGTGCGGTTGCGACGCGATTGTGACGCGGTTGTGGAGCATTAATACCATTTAACTTCATTACAGGAGTTTGTGGTGCGGTTTTAACGCTTGGAAAACACCTATCAACTGCCTCAAAACCGCGCATAGGGTGTTTTGGGAGCTTTTGAGGAGCATTAAAAATGCTTCCCAAACGCCTGTCAAACACTATTTGGGCATTTGGCAAGAGTTAGAAATAAAGTCAAGTGTGAACGAGCCCTTATCCGATCCCATCCACTAGACGGATGGGGAATGGGACCCCCATCTGTCTTAGCGGTTGGGATGGGATGCAGGTGGGTGCAAACGGACACGTCATGGCAATGAAGGGTACAATCAGGTCCAACTGAAAATTGGACAGGCGGACCCGATCAGCTCGCCTGTGTGAAAGGGGCCTAAGGTTTTTTGTTTTTTTTTGCTATTCTCTTTCTTTGTAGCAGAAGGACATTTTCCCTTGCAATTAACAGCAGTATATAGACTATATTGAACCGATAGCGAGAAAATGGATGTCACAGAAGAATTTGAGCCCATTGACCAAGACTTATATAACAGGAGATGCGGATAGTGGAAAGCACCAAGGCTAAGTGAAAACACACACAGGGATAATCTCCGACATATATTAGTAGCATGAGCCCCGTCATGCTTGAAATTCCGCTCCATCGGCTAGCAGTGAACTAACCAAGTCAAACAGTTCAGTCTTTACACACCGCCAGCTCACACTGGGCAGCTAATAGTTCTTTCGGCGCAGCAATTGAAGAAAATGCTTTATATGTCATATATTGAAAATAGCTAGACTACAGCCTTCATCCTTATCATTGTATATTTATAAGAATGTGGAGTTATTCCTTCTAAAACCTATATTTCTGCCCTAACAGTTCAAGCAGAATCTTTGCTGAATGGTCCATTAGTTCTGCTTTTTTCTTTCTTTCTTTCTTTCTTTCTTTCTTTCTTTCTTTTTTTCTTTCTTTCTTTCTTTCTCTTTCTTTCTTTACTTATTTATTTGGTGACAGAAATGTTGGCAAGTGTATTTTTGCCACTGTTTTTATTAATTAGCCAAAACAATAATTTTAACTTTTAAAGCAGATTTGAACCTTAACTAAGCCTTTCTCAACGAGGATTCCATGAACTCTTGGGTTGCTTCTGAAGTTGTTATGGATTCCTTAAGCAGGGGGAAATTGATATCCCCCCCACAATAACCACCAAAGTAAGAGGTCAGGTCTACATGGGCCACCAATTTTAGGAACATTGTCAAATGGTGCCCTCACCCCCAAAATGTATTAGGATTATGTGTCAGTAAGAATTACCCCCATCTCCGAGCCTAAAATAAACTTCAAGCACTAATATTCACACTTACCCCATAAGCAAAAACTCCCCTTGAAAGTAAAAATTCCTCCTCTTCCAGTACAAATCCCCTCTCTCCCAAAAGCTCCCCTGCTAGCATAAATCCTCTACCGTTCAAATCTCCCTTTTAGCATAAATCCCCTCCCTCCCTCCAAATTCCCCTCTCCCAGCACAAATCCCCCTAAATCCCCTCTCCTAGCACTAATCTCACCCTAATTTCCCCTTCTAGTACAAATCATCGATACTAGCACAAATCCCCCCAAATCCCTATTTCTTACCATGGCTGGATCTAGGGGGGTGCTTTGCCTCCCCCCAATTTTAGCTGCACCACCCCAGGCAACCCATGGAGTTTGTCCAGCAAGAGAGGTTGTCTGCAGCAGTTCACACAGCCCAGACAGCACCCCCCTCCCCTACCCTACCCTGACAGGAGAGGAGATCGAAGTACACTGCCTCCTCCCACCCCCCCTCTTCCTGTCTGCCCCACCCACACTCCAATTCCCAGCCAGTGCTGTGCCTGAAAAGATGTGTGGGTGGGAACAGGCGTGTATTTACCACAAGGCAAACAAGGTAATTTCCTAGGGTGGCATTTTTCAGGGGGGGCAGCAGCATTTTTCGGGGGGTCAGCGCTGCCCCCCAAATGAAGGGATGGAAGAAGGGACACACGCAGCACGGGGACCAAGTGGGATCATAGAGAGGCTGCAGGCTGCTTGATGGTGTAAGGTGAGTGTATTATCTCTTCCTGGGGTGAGGTTGCCATTGTATGGGTGGCGGTGGTAGTGGAAGGCTCTCTCAGGTGGGGGGCTGGGGTGTTGTTGATCAATGTCAGGCTCTCTTTGTGGAGGAGGGAGGTTGGTGTCAGGGTCTCTCCGCAGGGGGGAGCCAATTTTTGTGTTGCCTAGGGCAGCACGAAACCTGAATACACCACTGGGTGGGAAATGTAAAGCACTACATCCAGTAACTACAAGGCGCCTGCAGGATTTATTCCTCTTTCTGAGCCTGCAGAGACCAACCTGGGCAAGTGAACTGAGCTCTACACTACAGCTGAACTTTCCCCATCTCCCTCCCTTCTCTCCCCCTCTAACTCTCTCCTCCCCTTTTCTCACCTATCTGTCTCTCTGCCTTCTCTCCCTCCTCTATTTCCCTCCCTTCTCTCCCCCATCTGTCTCCCCCCTTCTCTCCCCCATCTGTCTTCCTCCCTTCTCTCCCCCATCTGTCTCCCCCTCTTCTCTCCCCCATCTGAGTCCCTCCCTTCACTCCTCCATATGTCTCCTTCCCTTCTCACCCTCCTCTATCTCCCCCCTCTCTCCCACATCTGCCTCCCCCCTTCTCTCCCCCCTCCACTCTCTATCTCCTCCCTCTATCTCCCCCCCTGTCCCCCCTATATCTCCCCTGCTGTTCCCCTCTCACCCCTCTATTTCCCTCCCCTCTCTCCCCACTCTAACCCCCCCTCCACTCTCCCTTATCTATCTCCCTCCTTTTGCTCCCCCCACTACTCCCCTTCTCTCCCCCTTCTATCCCCCCTTCTTTCCTACCCCCTTTCTCACCCCCATCTGTCTCCCTCCCTTCTTTCCCCCCTCTATCTCCCTCCTTTCTCTCCCCCATCTGTCTCCCTCCCTTCACTCCACCATCTTTCCCCTCCACTCTCTCCCCCATCCCTCTCCCCTATCTCTCCCCTCCACTCTCTCCCCCATCTTTCCCCGACCCCTCTCTCCCCTATCTCTCCCTATTCACATGTATTGGACTCATATATTACCGTATTTATTGGTCCACTTCTCATTTTAACATCAGCCTGGGTCTGTATTCTAGCGCTCCCTATCCTTCTCTGTTTTGTCCAAAACTGAGTGTCTGTCTATTTCTACAGGTTATAGAAGCATAGAAAACTAATGACAGAAAAAGATCAAGTAGTAGTCAAATGCCCTTTTTCTTTCTTTTTATCATTTTTGTATGAAAATAGACTTATGTTTATCATGTTTATGTTTAAATCTACTTACAGCTCCTTGAAAAACTATTCATACCCCTTGAAATTTTCCACATGTTGTCATGTTACAACCAAAACTGTAAATGTATTTTATTGGGATTTGATGTGATAGATCAACACAAAGTGGAACATAATTGTGAAGTGGAAGGAAATGAGAAATGGTTTTTAACATTTTTGACAAATAAATCTGTGAAAAGTGTGGCGGCATTTGTATTCAGCCCCCCAGGGCCAATACTTTGTAGGATCCCCTTTCTCTGCAATTCCAGCTGCAAGTCTTTTTGGGAATGTCTCTACCAGCTTTGCACATCTATAGAGGGACATTTCTGCCCATTCGTCTTTGCAGAATAGCTCAAGCTCTGTCAGATTGGATGGGGAGCGTCTGTGAACAGCAATTTTCAAGTCTTGCCACAGATTCTCCATTGGCTTTCGGTCTGGACTGTGACTGGGCCATTCTAACACATGAACATGCTTTGATCTAAACCATTCCATTGTAGCTCTGGCTGGATGTTTTGGGCCGTTGTCCTGCTGGAAGGTGAACCTCCGCCCCGGTCTCAAGTCTTTTGCAGACTCTGTTCAGGGTGATGTGCAGTGTTAGTTTTCCACCACACATAGCATTTTGCTTTTAGGCCAAAAAGTTGAATTTTGGTCTCATCTGACCAGAGCCCCTTCTTCCACATGTTTGCTGTGTCCCCCACATGGCTTCTCGCAAACTGCAAACAAGACTTCCTATGGCTTTTATTCAACAATGACTTTCTTCTTGCCCCTCCTCCATAAAGGCCAGATTTGTGGAGTGCACGACTAATAGTTGTCCTGTGGACAGATTCTCCCACCTGAGTTGTGCATCTCTGCAGCTCCTCCAGAGTTCCCATGGGCCTCTTGGCTGTTTCTCTGATGAATGCTCTCCTTGCCTGGCCTATCAGTTTAGATGGACGGCCATGTGTTGGTAGGGTTGCAGTTGTGCCATTTTCTGATGATGGATTGAAGAGTGCTCAATGAGATGTTCAAAGCTTGGGATATTTATTTATAACCTAAGCCTTCTTTAAAAGTATCCACAACTTTATCCCTGACCTATCTGGTGTGTTCCTTGGCCTTCATGATGCTGTTTGTTCACTAATGTTCTCTAACAAAGCTCTGAGGTCCTCGCAGAACAGCTGTATTTATACTGAAATTAAATTACACACAGGTGGACTCTATTTACTAATTAGGTGACTTTTGAATGCAATTGGTTCCACTAGATTCTAGTTACAGGGTTCAGAGTAAAGGGGGCTGAATACAAATGCATTCCAAACTTTTCAGATATTTATTTGTAAAAAAATTTGAAAAACATTCATCATTTTCCTTCCACTTCACAATTATATGCCACTTTGTGTTGGTCTATCACATCAAATTTCAATAAAATACATATACATTTTTGGTTGTAACATTTAAAATTTCAAGGGGTATGAATACTTTTTCAAGGCACTGTAATGGCAACATGACATCACATGCTTACACTGAGAGAGAGTGGACTAGGGATGAGTGAAATTGAAAGTTTTCCTTTCCCTGAGATTTCAGCAAAAAAATGTGGAAATGTATGCAAAAGTTTCGCACTGGGGCAAAATACATTGGAGTCAATGGGCTTTAAATTGCTCTTGGGGTTACATAAACTCCTCTCAACTATCCTCAACCCATTCTCCAAAAATTGGCTGTTATTAACCTTTTTATTTTAAAAATGTTTCACAGGAAAATAAAATGAAATTAAAATTCACACACCAAACAAAATGAAATGAAATTACTTTAAATACAAAAAAACCCACTTAAAACATAAAAAAATACAGTGTTGGGGTTTTTTATACAAGGAAACCAATCATTGAGCTAATAGCTGGAAAGTGCAGTATAAAATGAAAAACAAATATAACTGACTACATGAAAATATATAATTACAGGCTATCTCTAGAAATAAGATTTTTTATATATACATTAACCACTTGCCTACCAGGCACTTATACCCCCTTATTTACCAGGTCAATTTTCAGCTTTCAGTGCTGTCGCACTTTGATTGACAATTGCGCGGTCATGCAACATTGTACCCATATGAAATTTTTATCATTTTTTTTCTCACAAATAGAACTTTCTTTTGGTGGTATTTAATCACTGCTGGGAGCTTTACTTTTTGTGCTATAAGCAAAAAAATTGCAAAAAAATTTGAAAAAAAAAAAGTTTCTTTGTTTCTATTATAAAATTTTTCAAACAGGTAACTTTTCTCCTTCACTGATGTGCGTTGATGAGGCAGCACTGATGGGCACTGATAGGCGGCACTGATGGGCACTGATAGGCAGCACTGAAGGGCACTGATGTGCGGCACTGATAGGCGGCACTAATGAGGTGGCACGGATAGGCGGCACTGATAGGCAGCACTAATGAGGTGTCACGGATAGGTGGCACTGATATGCGGCACTGATTGGTGGCACTGATAGGCGACACTGATAATGGGTACTGATAGACAGCACTGATAGGTGGCACTGACTGACATCACTGCTGGGCACTGACTGGCGGCACTGCTGGGCACTGACTGGCACACCCGCTGGGAACTGACTGGTGGCACTGACTGGCAGCACTGCTGGGCTGCACTGATGGGCACTGGTAGGCACAGGTGGGTGGCACTACTGGGCACAGGTGGGTGGGACTTCTTGGCACAGGTGGTTACACTGCTGGGTGGCACAGGTGGGTGCATTGCTGGGCACAGGTGGGCGCACTGCTGGGCACAGGTGGGCGCACTGCTGGGCACAGGTGGGCGGAACTTGTGTGTGGCACCGCTGGGCACCGATCATCAGGGCACTGATGATCAGTGACCCTGATGATCGGTGCCGATCCCCGCTCTGACAACTGCCGGTTTTCGGCAGTACTTTCCTCACGATCTAACAGCGTGAGGAAAGTGCAGCCGAGAACCGGCATTTACATTTCCCGGTGATCAGCGTGTCATTGGACACGGCTGATCACGTGGTAAAAGGCCGCTGTGATTGGCCTTTTACCATGTCACGTGATCAGCTGTGTCCGTAGGACACAGCAATCACGGAGATCGATGGGTGTGCGCCCCCGGGGGGCGCGCAGGAGAGCGCGTTCTGGGAGGACGTCATATGACGTCCACCCAGAACTGGCCGGTGCAGTGCAGTCATCATTCGGCTATCTTTGGTCGGCAAGTAGTTAATGTTCCAAATTCTTTTCAGTGCCTGGCTTATGGTCACAATAACTCTTTTGAAAGGGGCTAATTGGCCAATCAAAACATCATCTCCAACAAAAGATCATAGGACCAAGCATCTAGGACTTTAAGGATGAGTTCACCTTTTGGACAAAAACTAATAAATGCACATTTTTTTGTAGGTACAAAAATGTCACGCCGCCATGATTTGCCGTTTACTGTATCACGTGATCAGCTGTCTCCGTAGGACACAGCGATCGCCGGCGGCGCCAGGCTCGTACCGCTGGGGGGGCGTGTTCTGGAATGACGTCCATGGATGTCGTCCCAGAACTAGACAATCGCGTTGTAGCTGTCCTTCGGCTATAGAGTGGTTGGGAACTAGCTAAATTCTCTTACGTAAGCTGTACCTGTTTATCTACACCAGTCTATTCCCTACATCCATTCAAAGTGCAGAATGTACACAGGATCTCTCAGCTCCGAAAAGCAGGGGGCGGGGAGCTGAAGTTACATCAGTGAGGAGAGCTCTGAGAGCTGATTGGTGGGAAGGGACACACCCCCCTCCACAGAGCTCACAGGAACAGAGTTGGGGCTGTCAATCTGCTGGATCTCCTCCCCTGTCACCATTTTTCTCTTGGTGTCAGGAATACTTACTAGAGTTGATTCACAGAAGAGGAACAAGGCAGGGGACAGAAATGACGCTCTGGTCTTGCCTGGGGTTTACAACCACTTTAAAGAATATTTAACCCCCCCCCAAAAAAAAGAAACTATATATTTTCTTGCAGCGTACCAATCCTTGGATGTGTTTTTTTTTTTCTGGCTTTCTTTTAGTTTCTTTTCACCTGGTGATCCGGCCAGTAACACATTTCCTATCCTAGGGTGGCTACACTCAATGTAGCTATCATTGTATGGCAGTATGATCAGTCTGGTGAGTGGGGGGTGTTGGATATACTAGCAGATTTAGGCTCAGTTCACACTACTGCGACCTGAAAGTCGCCCGACTTACAGTGCGACTTTGCCAAGCAACCTAATGCGACTTGAGTATGACTTTGATGCGACTTGATGCGTGACTTTCATGACATGTGACTTTGCCTGGGTAATCTTCCTGTAATGTAGGATCCAAATCACATCAGTATAGATGAGGATGAGGATGAGGATGGTCGGGCCAGTGGCTTATTGGTTAGTCCATCTGCCATTCAGTAAATGGATGATGGGTTTGATTCCCAACCATGGCGTCTCCTGCATGGAGTTTGCATGCTCTCCCTGTGCTTGCGTGGGTTTCCTCTGGGTACTCCAGTTTCCTCCCACACTCCAAAGACATGCTGGTAGGTTAATTGGCTCCTGTCTAAATTGTCCTAGTTTCATCCATGGCCATGCAGGATCTCCTGCATGGTAGGGGTTGGGGAAAGACCTGGCAACTACCCTGTAAAATAATTGCTAAGAGAAGTCATGGAAAAAGTCGCTTACGAGTGACGGTCAGGGGTGGACTGACAATTCATGGGGCCCCCGGGCAATAGGGGAAAATGGGGCCCAAACTTAAAAAAGCCTATGAAAAAAGTACCAGGGGCATCTCATGGGGCCTCCTACTGACCCTGGGCCCTTGGGCAGTGCCCGAGTTTCCAAATGGTCAGTCCGCCCCTGGTGACAGTCCATGCAATTTCCAAGGGTTGGATACAACTGAATGGATAGATAGATGAGGATGTGACTTCCATGGGGTCCTAATGCTAGTGATAAATTATATCATACATGTCATTAGTGATATTGCCCTTATGCAGGCCATAGATGGGATGAAAAACATCCAAAAATCGTCCGAAAAAAAAAATCGGCCAATTTTTGGATCGTTAGTGTGGTAATCGGTCGGCCATTTTTAGTGATTTTTGCCCTTTTGGATTATCGGTCCTGCTGGAAAATAATTGGCCAAATTTGTCGTTCTGCCAATTTTCGCAGCAATGATGGACAAATCTGCCGATCTTTTTCCGATTTTAAAAAATGCGCATGAGCAGTGACATGAAAGAAGAAGGAAAAGAAGAAAAGGAAAAAATAGAATATGAATGAGAAGAGGAAACAGAATATGAAGAAGAAAAATAGAAGAAATAGAATATGAATAATAAGAAGAAAAAGAATAAATAGAATATGAAGAAGAAGAAGAACAAAAAAGAATTTCAGTCCGATATTTAAAAGTATAGCAACATTGTATCTATTTGTATCCGAATAGAAACATCTGTATCCGAAATGGAAACACATAGATACAATGTTGCAACTTTTTCTTATTATTATTCATTTTATATTTCTCCTTCTTCTTCATATTCTATTTCTTCTTCATATTCTATTTCTTCTTCATATTCTATTTCTTCTTTTTATTAATTTTCTATTTCTTCTTCTTCTGCATATTCTATATAATTGTCGGCCGTAGACGGCATGAAAATCAGCTGACTTTTTTTTACCAATGGTGGTAACGTCGGCTGATTGAACGACCGATTTTTCGTTTTTCTAAAAAAAAAAAACGGCCGGTTTTCTCCCCGTCTATGGCTTGCATTAGTTCCACTTCAACACCTCTGGCCAGCACTGAGGGGAGCCTGCAGCATTTTCCCCAGTTGTTCTATTATTATTTATTTATCATTCACCCCTATTGTACAGCGCTGAGCAAACCCTTTGGCGCTATATAAACTCGATAAATAAATAATAAATAATTCTCAGCTAACTTTGCGTTAATATTTCAGCACACCCATGTTTCAACCGCCTCCTGACCGCCCTATAGCAGAAATACTGCTACAGGGTGGCACAGATGTGCAAAATCACATAAATACCTTCCCGCACTGCCATTCGCGGCCGCGGCTGTCAATCACCGGGCCCCGGCTGGTATTTACTTGCCAGCACCCGGTGATTTCCGATGATCACTGACAGGAAGTAGGACTGTTTTGTTAACTAACAGTCCTCCTCCCTGTCAGCTCGGGCACCCTGCTCTGGATGGCTGTGCTTACAATGAAACACACAGACACCGCCCCCTAGTAAAACACTTCCTGCACACAGTGAACCCTTTGATCACCCCAGATGTTAACTCCTTCCTGCCCAGTGCCATTAGTACAGTGTCAGTGCTTTTTTTTAGCACTGATCACTGTATTTGTGTCAGTGACACCAAGTCAGTTCCCCCCCAGTGTCAGAATGCCCACCGCAGTCTCGCAGTCCCGATATAAGTCACTGATCGCCGCCATTACTAGTAAAAATTAGAAAAAAATTCCAGTATCTATACCGCCATTTGTAAACACTATAACTTTAACGTAAACCAATTAATTTACACGTATTGGGATTTTTTTTTAGCAAAGACATGGAGCAGAATACATTTTGGCCTAAATTTATGTTGAAATATTATTTTTTTTTTTTACATTTTTTATTGGAAATGTTTAATAGCAAAAAGTCAAAAATATTGTTTTTTTTCTCAAAATTGTTGGTCTTTTTTTTTTTATAGCGCAATCAATATATTTGGGAAGAATATTTTTAAAATATATTTCAAATATATTTTTCTTCCATTATTATTATACAGGATTTATATGGCGCCAACAGTTTGCTCAGCGCTTTACAATATAACGGGAGACAATACAGCAACAATACAGTTCAATACAAGAGGGATAGGAGGGCCCTGATCCTTGGAGCTTACAATTTTGAAATAGATTGAATACGGTCAAAATTGTAGTATTTCAAATATATGTCAATATATTTGCGAAGAATATTTTTAAAATATATTTCAAATATATTTTTCTTCCATATGGGTGGCCAGAACCAACTCTTAAGGGAGTCTATTCCACATTCTCACGGCTCTCACTCACAGCTCATAACATACATGTTATTTCTTCTACTACTCCATAAAGACTGAGTCCACTGGCCCAGGTTAGTGCAAGTTAGAACATGTCAGAACACACTCAACTGCGAATGGATGTGCGACTCACCACCATAGGGCTATGCTACAGGCATTCCGGGATTTAAATTGTCACACCTCCTATCTGTGCTATGCTGTGTGTTGCTCGTATAATCTCCTTTTCACTTGTCCAAACTATTGGGGTTTTGTTTGTTTTTTTAGGGGTTTTTTCAGTTTTTTTTAGTTTTTTAGCTTTTTTTTCTTTTTTAGTTTTTTTTTTTGTTTTTTTAAACTTATCTGGGCTAGCCTCTCACCTACAAAACAATTCACAAAATGACTCTCAGGCACAATTTTTTTTAATTTTTTTTTTTTTTTTAGGGTTTTTTTTTTTCTTTTTTTTAGTTTTTTAGGTTTTTTTTAGGTTTTTTTTTTAAATAGAGGGAAAAAAGCTTATCCGGGCCAGCCTCTCACCTACAAAACAATTCACGAAATGACTCTCAGGCACGATACAAAACAATTTCATTGTGACGGTTGGAGCCGTGAGCACAATTTGGGTCAGTGTGATGTTTACACTCTTAAATGGTTCACTAATCCATATTAATCTGACTTTAAAGATGAAGCATAATGCTTAATACAAGGACATAAGAGTTGTTAATGCATGTCCTGCCAATACAACACATTAATACATTCCGTAGACAGCAGGCGACACGCACATTCATTGTTTGATTAAACCACCAGACCTCCGCCATTTAAGAAATTTCTTTTTTCTTTCTTTTCTTTTGTCTATGTGCATTCAAATTGCGGGAGTTGCAAAATTTAAAGTGCATATAAAAAAAAAAAAAAAATTAAAAATGTAATGTATTGCAGCTCATCGGTCCTCAGGTGTGTAGGCTGCATTCGTTTTCATTTTTCAAGCTAAGAACATTTTCGGCAGAAAACACCTCTTGATCTTCACCACTTCAATACTGGGCACTTTCACCCCGTTCCTGCCCAGACCAATTTCCAGATTTCAGTGCTGGCGAAGTTTGAATGATTATTGCACGGTCATGCAACACTGTACCAGGGGCGTCCCTAGGCAGCTGCTGGGGGTGTGTGCTGCACCGGGTGACACCTTTTGCACGGGGTGACACCGGATCTGCTCCACCAGGGGCGGGCTGACCAAGGGCCCGGGGTAACTACAAGGCCCCATGAGAGGCTCAGTCCGTCCCTGTATGTGTCGCTGCTGAAATAAGCAAGCATTGAGTGAGGCAGGCACTTCGGACACCTCTCCTCCTCGGAGCTTCAGCAGAGGGGTGGGTCCACATCCCTGCCATTGGATCTGAAGTCGGGGAGCTGGAGGGGCAGAGTAAGCAGCAGGTCAGAGTGTAATCCCCGGACCCTGGTGCCAGCACTGCAGCTTCATGTAGTAGGTAGGGGGAGAGAGAGAGGGGAGAGAGAGAGAGGGGGGAGAAAGAGGGGGGAGAGGGGAGGGGGGAGAAAGAAGGCAGAAAGAGAGAGGGGGGGGAGAAAGATAGCAGAGAGAGAGGGGGGGAGAAAGAGGGCAGAGGGGGGGGGAGGAAAGAGAGAGGGGGGAGGGGGGAGAAAGAGGGGGAAGAGGGGATGGGGGAGAAAGAAGGCAGAGAGAGAGGGGGGGGGAGAAAGAGGGCAGAGAGAGAGGGGGGGAGAAAGAGGGCAGAGAGAGAGGGGGGGAGAAAGAGGGCAGAGGGGGGAGGGGGGAGAAAGAAGGCAGACAGAAAGAGGGGGGGAAAGAGGGCAGAGGGGGGAGGGGGGAGAAAGAAGGCAGACAGAAAGAGGGGGGAAAAGAGGGCAGAGAGAGAGGGGGGAGAAAGAAGGCAGAGAGAGAGGGGGGGAGAAAGAGGGCAGAGAGAGAGGGGGGGAGAAAGAAGGCAGAGAAAGAGGGGGGGAGAAAGAGGGCAGAGAGAAAGAGGAGGACAAAGAGGGCAGAGAGAGGGGGGAGAAAGAGGGCAGAGAGGGGAGGGGGGAGAAAGAGGGCAGAGAGAGAGAGAGGGGGAAAAAGAGGGCAGAGAGAGAGGGGGAGAAAGAGGGCAGAGAGAGGGGGGAGGGCAGAGAGATGGGGGGGAGAGGGCGGGGGGGGAGAAAGAAGGCAGAGAGGGGGGGGAAAGAAAGAGGGCAGAGGGGGGGAGAAAGAGGGCAGAGAGAGAGAGAGGGCATATAGAGAGAGGGGAGAGAAAGAGGGCAGAGATAGGGAGGAGAAAGAAGGCAGAGAGAGAGAGGGGGGGAAAGAGGGTGGGGGGGAGAAAGAGGGCAGAGAGAGAGAGGGCAGAGAGAGAGAGGGCAGAAAGAGAAGGGAGAGAAAGAGGGCAGAGAGGGGGGAGAAAGAAGGCGGGGGGGAGAAAGAGGGCAGAAAGACAGGGCAGAGAGAGAGGGGGTGTCACCAAGTGTTCCAGCACTGGGTGACACCAACCCTAGGGATGCCCGTGCACTGTACCCATACAATATTTTTACACAAATAGAGCTTTCTTTTGGTGGTATTTAATCACCATTGAGTTTTTTTTTTTTAACTAAATAAACTAAAACAGGCTAAACATTTCGAAAAAAAAACCAAATTTTTCTTAATTTCGGTTATAAAATGTTACAAATAAATTATCTTTCTTCCTAAAGCTTACAAAGCCATCCACAACACTGCCCCGAGCTACATCACTGACCTCATCTGCAGATATCGCCCAAATCGCCCGCTCCGCTCCTCCCAAGATATCTTCCTCTCTAGCTCCCTCATCACCTCCTCCCATGCTCCCCTCCAGGACTTCTCCAGAGCCTCTCCCATCCTCTGGAACTCCCTACCACAGTATGCCCAGTCAGCCCCCACCCTGTCTGCCTTTAGGCGATCTTTGAAAACTCACTTATTCAGGGAAGGCCTACCCCACCTCCACCTAAGAACTGTACTTGAATCACCTCCACCAGATCATCCCCCGCAGCTATCACCTCTTGTACCACCTCCCCCTTCCTTTAGATTGTAAGCTCCACGATCCGGGCCCTCCTATTCCTTCTGTACTGAAATGTATTGTAATTGTACTGTCTCCCTTATATTGTAATGCGCTGCGCAAACTGTTGGCGCTATATAAATCCTTTTGGTTCGAATCCCAGCCACGGCACCTCCTGTCTGGAGTTTGCATGTTCTCCCTGTGCCTGCGTGGGTTTCCTCCAGGTTTCCTCTCACACTCCAAAGACATGCTGGTAGGTGAATTGGCTCCTGTATAAATTGTCCCTAGTATGTGTATGTATGAATGTGAGTTAGGGACCTTAGATTGTTAGGGACTGATGTGAATGTGTAATATATATGTAAAGCGCTGTGTAAATTGATGGCGCTATATAAGTACCTGAAATAAATAAATAATAATAATAGCTTTCGGCCAAACTGTATTCTGCTACTTTTTATGGGTAAAATTACCCCAAATCAGTGTTTATTATTTAGTCTGTAGGAAAGTTATAGAGTCCACAAATGATAGTATATATCTGAAAATCGATCAATCCTGATGTACCGACGGCCTTTCTCATTTCTTGAGGCCCAAAAACACCAGGACAGTACAAATACCCCAAATGACCCCTTTTTCAAAAGTAGACAATTCACAGTATTTAACCACATGCAGCCTAGCCACTGTAGAAATACGGCGGCATGGCTGGACAAAACCACGTTTTAAAACTTGTGTTTGCAAAACAGGTAGGGGGCGCCGATTAGCGGCAATCACTGACAGAGAGCAGGGCTGCAGTAGCTGTGCTTTCTGTCAGTTCCCTGACAGCTCCTGACATGCTGAGCCGGAGAGAAGAGTTTATCTCTCCCGATCAGATCAGCGTATTCCTGTGCAGTACACACCCCCGCCCCCTAGTAAAACACTCCCCTCACACAGTTAACCCTTTCAGTAAATAAAAAAGTTAACCCCTTCCTCCCCACTGCCATTAGTACAGTGTCACTGTTTTTTTTTTTGCACTGATCACTGTATTGGTGTCACTGGGGATGTCAGTGACTCCAAGTCAGTTCCCCCCCAGTGTCAGAATGTCCGCCGCAGTCCCGCCATAAGTCGCTGATTGCCGCAATAAGTCCCTGATCGCCGCCATAAGTCACTGATCGCCGCCATAAGTCGCTGATCGCCGCCATTATTAGTATAAAAAAAAATTAAAAATCCCAGTATCTTTCCCGCCATTTGTAAACGCTATAACTTTCACGTAAACCAATTAATTTACACGTATTGGGTTTTATTTAGCAAAGACATGTCGCAGAATGCATTTTGGCAGAAATTTATGACGAAATTTGATTTTTACATTTTTTTTACTGTACATGTTTTATAGCAAAAAGTCCAAAATATTGTTTTTTTTCTCAAAATTGTCAGCATTTATTTTTTTATAGCACAAAAAATAAAAAATGCACAGGCGATCAAATACCACCGAAAGAAAGCTTAATTTGTGTGAAAAAAAGGACATAAATTTCATTTATGTACCATATTGCATGACCGCGCAATTGTCCGTTAAACTAGCGCAGCGCTGTATAGCAAAACAAATTCAAAAATTGCAGTATTTATACCATAGTTTGTAGACGCTATAACTTTCACACAAAGCAATCAATATACACTTATTGGGATTTTTTACCAAAAACATGGAGCAGAATACATTTTGGCCTAAATTTATAACTAACTTTGAGTTTACTATATATTTTTTATAGCTGAAAGTAAAAAATATTGTTTTTCTTTAAAATTTTTTATTTTTTTGTTTATAGCGTGAAAAATAAAAAGCGCACAGGTGATCAAATACCACCGAAAGAAAGCTCTATTTGTGTGAAAAAAAGGACATAAATTTCGTTTGGGTGCAGCATTGCATGACCGCGCAATTATCAGTTGAATTAGTGCAGCGCCGAGTAACAAAAAGAGGCCTGGTCATTAAGGGGGGTAAATCCTCAGGAGGGCAAGTGGTTAATAAGAGGCATGGCGAGTTCTTTGAAGTTGTAAATTTTTTGTTACAATTTTTTGAAAAATTAAGAAATTTTAAAAAAAAAATTTTTTTTTTTTTACATACTGTCACCAGTGCAGTACAGCATGATCATATAAATGGTGTGATGGTGAGCAGGGGCACTGACTGGTGACAAAAGTACAAATTATTATTATTTTTTTTCTTTTTTATGAATTTTTTAAAAACACTGTGACCAGAGCAATACAGTGTCATAGTTAAAATTGTACTACTTTGGGGAAGTAAACAGGATTTTTTTTTACACAATAAATTGCTTATACCAGCAAATTTCACTAGTACGAGCAACCATTTTTACATGCCAGGGAGAAATGTTCCAGATGGTCATCCTCCACACATCTTGCCTCAGAAGCCATGGGGTTTTTTTTGCCATGTGGGTGCACACCTTATGGTGATGCCATTGAGGGCATAAAAAAAGTAATAAAAAAAAAAAAGACCAGCACCCCATCAAATGTATAGTGCTGTGAAAAATGATTTGCCCCTTACTGGATTATTTTTTGCATACTGTATTTACATAGTTACATAGTTAGTCTACCTGAAAAAAGACAAAAGTCCTATTGCCCGGGGGCCCCATGACTTGTCAGTCCACCCCTGACTGCCACTGTAATGTTTTGTGGCCGTGGCAGAAATTCTGTCCTCTTTCTGTGGGAACAGTGCCTGCTGAATGTGACTCATTCAAGTGAATGAGGCTGTTCTGCAATGCAATGCACGTAATTGCAGTGAGCTAATGTGGGGTTCTAGGGGGTAAATCAGGTGATACAACATCTCATTGCCTGCCAACTGCTCTCTTAAGAGTGATCTGAATGCAGATCATTCTTTAGTGACTAAAGCTCTGTTTACAAAGTTACCTAGTCAGTCTGGCTGAAAAAAGACAAAAGTCCATCCAGTTCAACCATAGAAAAAAAAGTTATAATCCTACACCCACAGTTGATCCAGAGGAAGGAAAAAAAAAACAGAAAAGCACGATCCAATTTGCTCCTGCAGGGGAAAAAATTCCTTCCTGATCCCCCGAGAGGCAATCGGATATTCCCTTGCAATTACAGTTGCAAGAAAAAGTATGTGAACCCCTTGGGATTACATGGAGTTTTGCATGAATTGAGCATAAAATGTGCTCTGAATGTCATCTAAGTCACAACAATAGAAGAACACAGTCTGCTGAGCATAATACTACACAAACATTAGATGTTGCCATGGTTTAATTGCACATAACATGTAAACATTCACAGTGCAGGGAGGAAAAAGTATGTGAGGCCCTAGCTTAATGACTTCTCCCAGAGCTAATTGGAGCCAGGAGTGAGCCAACCTTGGCTCCAATCAGTGTGATGATATTGGATGTGTTGCTGGCAGCTGTCCTGCCCTTAAAAAACACACACCTGTTTTGGGTTTACTGGTTTCAAGAAGCACTGTCTGATGTGAACCATGCCTCGCAGAAAAGAGCTCTCAGAAGACCTACGATCAAGAATTGTTGATTTGCATGAAGCTGGAAAGGGTTACAAAAGTATCTCCAAAAGCCTTGATGTTCATGTGTCCACGGTAAGACAGACTGTCTACAAATGGAGAAAGTTTAGCACTGTTGCTACTCTCCCTAGGCGCGGTCGTCCTGTAAAAATGACTGCAAGAGCACAGTGCAAGAGATCATCAAACCAATTTTAATATTACACAATGATAACCTGAGTAAATACAAAATGCAGTTTTTAAATGATGATTTCATTTATTAAGGAAAAAAAGCCTTCCAGACCTGCCTGGCCCTATGTGAAAAAAGTAATTGCCCCCTAAACCTAATAATTTGCTGTGCCACGTTTGGCGGCAACAATTACAATCAAGCGTTTGCGATACCTGGCAATGAGTCTTTCACATTGATTCAGTCACATTGGAGGGTTTTCGAGCATGAACGGTTATCTAAGGTCATTCCACAGCATCTCAATCGGAATTTGACTAACCCAAGTGCGCTTGAGCTTGAGGTCAGGAACTGATGTCCGGACATTCTCCTTCAGGATCTTCTGGTAGTGCGCAGAATTCATCATTCCATCAATTATGGTAAGTCATCCAGGTCCTGATGCTGCAAAGCAGCCCCAGACCATCACACTACCACCATCATGTTTGACTGTTGGTATGATGTTCTTTTATGAAATGCTGTGTTAGTTTCACACTAGATCTAACAGGATGCACACCTTCCAAAAATTTCAACTTTTGTCTCATCAGCCCACAAAATATTTGCCCAAAAGTTTTAGCGATAATCAAGATGATTTTTGACAAATGTCAGAGGAGCCTTAGTGTTCTTTTTCGTCAGCAGTGGCTTTCACCTTGGAATTCTCCCATGGAGGCCATTTTTGCCCAGTCTCTTTTTCTTATTTTTGAATCATGAACACTGACCTCAGCTGAGGCAAGTGAGGCCTGCAGTTCTTTAGATATTGTTCTTGGTTTTTTTATGACCTCTTGGATGAGTCGTCATTGTGCTCTTGAAGTAATTTTGGGAGGCCAGCCACTCCTGGGAAGGTTCTTCTCTGTTCCAAATTTTCTCCATTTGTGGATAATGGCTCTCACCATCGTATGCCTTAGAAACCCTTTTGAGACTGATACATGACAATTACTTTGTCATCTGTTCTTGAATTTCTTTAGATCGCGGCATGATGTGTTGTTTTTAAGATCTTTTTAGTGTGCTTCACTTTATCAGACAGCTTCTAATTAAGTGATTCTTGATTCAACAGGTCTGGCAGTAATCAGGTCTGAGTGTGGCAAATGAAACTTAGCTTTCCAAAAAAATGTGGTTAATCATAGTTCATTCGTGATTTAGAGGGGGGGGGGGATTGCTTTTTCACATAGGGCCAAGCAGGTTTGGATAGCTTTTTTCCCTTGATAAATGAAACAATTATTTAAAAACTGCATTTTGCATCTACTTGGGTTATCTTTGCGTAATATTAAAATTTTATGATCTGAATCATTTAAGTGAGACAAATACATGGAAAAAAAATCAGGAAGGGAGTAAATACTTTTTCACGGCACTGTATCTGAGTAGGGTTGTTCTACTTTGCCATGCTGTCAATCGCAACACCTGGGGAGGTGTGGTCAGCATTTACAGATTTAGTGGCAGAGGGTTCTCAGTGCTGACCATACTTAGAACCTTTCTCCTCAGCCTGTGTGATAGCACTGCCCTACATGGGATGACAACACTGCACTGATTTCATTTCACAGAAATCAGCATTGTCACCCTGCGAAGGAAGTAGCAAGGCACAAGGCAAATGTATAAGCAGTTCAGTAAGGCACCTTGCATCTCATAGAAGTAAACCAGGGGAGGCTTTTTCCATTCCTCCTGCTAGCTCCAGAAACCTCAAAGTGTGTGGACATAATCACAAGTACTAAGAAGATTATTTCGCCTCGTTCTTCATCTTCTTCAACTTTTTTACCCCAGAGGAACCCTTGAAATCATTTTAAGGTCTAGGTAAACCATTTCTAAAATCAATTCAGTGGGTGATGGTCAGTGGGAAGAATGCTTCTTACATTGGTGGTCAGTGGAAGGAATGTTGCTTACATTAGTAATGAGTGGGAAGAACGTCCCTTACATTGGTGGTCAGAGGGAAGAATGCTCCTTACATTGGTGGCCAGTGGGCAGAGAACTCCCTTACATTGGTGGACAGTGAGAAGAATGCTCCTTACATTGGTGGACAGTGGGAAGAATGTTCCTTACATTGGTGATCAGTGGGAAAAATTCTCCTTACATTGGTGGTCAGCGGGAAGAATGCCCCTTACATTGGTGATCAGTGGGAAGAATGCTCCTTACATTGGTGATCAGTGGGAAGAATGACCCTTACATTGGTTATTCAGTGGGAAGAACGCTCCTTACATTGGTGATCAGTGGGAAGAATTCTCCGTACATTGGTGGTCAGCGGGAAGAATGCCCCTTACATTGGTGGCCAGTGGGAAGAATTCTCCATACATTGGTGACCAGTGGGAAGAATGCTCCTTGCATTGGTGGTCAGTGGGAAGAACGCTCTTTACATTGGTGGCCAGTGGAAAGAATACCTTTTACATTGGTGGCCAGTGGGAAGAATGTTCCTTACATTGGTGATCAGTGGGAAGAATGTCCCTTACATTGGTGATCAGTGGGAAGAATGCTCCTTACATTGGTGGTCAGTGGGAAGAATGCTCCTTACATTGGTGGGCAGTGGGAAGAATGCTCCTTACATTGGTGATCAGTGGGAAGAATGCTCCTTACATTGGTGATCAGTGGGAAGAATGCTTATTACATTGGTGATCAATGGGAAGAATTCTCCTTACATTGGTGATCAGTGGGAAGAATTCTCCTTACATTGGTGATCAGTGGGAAGAATTCTCCTTACATTGGTATTAAGCGGAAAGAATGATCCCCTACATTGGTGACATGGCTGCTACCCTTAAGCCTAGTATACACGATCAGAAAATGAGATAAAAAATGCTGTTTTCAAAGTGATTGAAATCTGATCGTTAGTACAAAGCTTTCATCTAAAATTATTAGAAGAGACAAGCACATACATTTTTTCCATAAGATACCAGATCATATGATTTTCATTTGATCATTACAGTATTCCTCCAAAATAAATTGGAGGAGCAAGAGCATGCATGCTCAGAAACGAAAGAATACAATACAACACATTACATCACTTCCGAAGTTGGATTCTGTCTTACAAGAATTTTCCTAACTTTAGTAACCTCTTCATTTTCCATGACTAGCATGCAAAAACAAGACGGACGATCATTCGTCTGATAGTCTCATGACGTGTACCAGGCTTTATAGTCAGCTGAAAAGATTAACTATGTAATGCTGCTGCATCTGCCAAGTGGTGTTGGCCTTGGAACCTACCAGTGGAAGGTCAGTCGGGTATAGCTCAAAGAACCCCTAGCAACCTGTGGAGGAACCCTGGTTGAGAATGGTTGCACCACAAGCAGCTGCTAGTTGAAGGAAGAAACCACCTCCAACCTTCCAAATTTTAGAAACCGCTCTAAAAACGACTTTTCCCCATGCAGGCCCTTATAAAAATTGACTTCCTACGGAGCTGCTAAAAATTGGTGTTATTGTTCAATAAAAAATTGTTTTGCGTGTGGCACGCCAACAGGTAAAGAGACACTAAAGACAGCAGGGAAAGCGCACTTCCCATTAATCACAGAGCGTTTATTAATGTCCTGTCAATGGTTAACAGTATCAGATCTCCTCCCAGTTCTCTATGTGAAAACAGTGGTGATTAACTACCAGATTAAACATCTTCATCAATATTTCATGGGCTGTTTTTGAAAGTTTTCCTGTCCTTTTACACTAATAGCCCCATTAAAACTTGTTTACAAGCCAGCAGTGAGAGTAACGCCGAGCACTTAAAAAAAAAAAAAAAAAAGGGAGAGTGCTTCCCCAGGAGGGGCCCGTCGAGCGCGCGAGCATAGGATCTGATCGATAGGCTTCTTAAAGTAAGTCTGTCTGCCTTAACCCAGTGGAAACAGACGCAAACAGCTGGCTGCGGCCCAATTTGTTAATTAACAATGAACAAAACTCTAGGCCGCTGCCATGTATGGTGCAATATTCAGGATAATTCACAATATCACTTCCTATTACCTTGTAAAAGGGCTAAAAGCAGCGAGATAATGACATTGTTTAACAAAGCATTGATCCTGGTCTGCAGACTGGGGCCTGAGCCAATGCCAGAACGATGTTTTTGTTTTATTCACATTGTGCTGCGCACATGGTGGTTTTCTAGCATTTGGTATGCTTGGAGCCCCAGGGAATTATGGGCCTCTGGGGATTTTAATGTATCATATTAAATAACTCCAAGCAGTGGTATTAAATAACTCCAAGCGTATGCTCTAAACAAAAACAATTGCTGTGGTTTCTAATAGGAAAGCTATTTTTTTTTTTTTTGCAATTTCCAAATCTGGGAAGGCTAATAATATGTAGACTAGCTGATAGCCTAACCACTTACCCAGGATAATTGTTTGTCTGTACTTACCTTATTTTAAAAGGTTTGCACTGAGAGACTATAGTGCAGCCTTTCCTAACCAACGTATCAGGAAACCCCAGTGGTAATCCAGAGGTTGGTAGGGGTTCCCCAAGCTGTAGCTAATTCACTTTCCATTTGATGGTGCCTGGATAGTTAAAGATCCAACAATACTTGGCAGAGCTAGCAACATTACACCAATGAAGTTTTTAGCTATCTGTAAGGGTGGCATTCTTCAGACTGACACCAATATAAGGAGCATTCTTCTCAACGACTACTAATGTAAAGAGCATTCTTCCCACTGACCCCCAATGTAAGAGGCAATCCCCCCACTGACCACTAATATAAGGAGTGTTCTTCCCACTGATCACCCATGTGAGGAACATTCTTCCCACTGACCACCAATATAAAGAGTGTTCTTCCCACTGACCACCAATGTAAGGGTATTCTTGCCACTGACTACTGAAGTAAAGGGCAATCTTCCTACTGACCACGAATGTAAGGAACATTCTTCCCACTGGCCACCAATATAAGGAATGTTCTTCCCACTGACCACCAATGTAAGGGACATTTTTCCCAATGACTGCTGATGTAGAGGGTGATCTTCCCACTGATCATGAATATAAGGGGCATTCTTCCCACTGACCTTCAATGTAAGGAACATTCTTCCCACTGACCACCAATATAAGGAATGTTCTTCCCACTGGCCACCAATGTAAGGAGCATTATTCCCACTGGCCACCAATATAAGGAATGTTCTTCCCACTGACCACCAATGTAAGGGACATTTTTCCCAATGACTGCTGATGTAGAGGGTGATCTTCCCACTGATCATGAATATAAGGGGCATTCTTCCCACTGACCTTCAATGTAAGGAACATTCTTCCCACTGACCACCAATATAAGGAATGTTCTTCCCACTGGCCACCAATGTAAGGAGCATTATTCCCACTGGCCACCAATGTAAGGAGCATTATTCCCACTGGCCACTGGAGTCCACCATGGCCACAGCTACCAATAGAAATAAATGCGGCCATGGCGGTGATGCACAATATGAAGATGAGATCTTATCACAGGAAACATTGCTGAATCAGGATGTTATGTATTATCCAGCTGCACTTATGGGGGCGGGAGGAATCACTATAAATGAAATTATTATTTGAAAGGAATGTGCTCTGCTTTTGTTCATACTTTATTATGCTAAGGCCTAAAGGAAATTTACATTTTAACATACTTCTTTTTTCCTTGTACTGCATATACATAGTTTATGTTCAGCATCGGAAGAGGTCCAGCAGTGTCATCAGCACAGAACTGGCAAAAACCAGTGGGCCCCAAGTATACCCATCTACTGTCTGGAGACGTCTGGCCAGAAGTGGTCTTCGTGGATAAATTGCATCCAAAAAGCCATACCTCTGACATGGAAACAAGGCTAAGACTGGCCATACACTATACAATTTTCTGGCCAATTTCTGCCCAATTTCCCTTAGATTTACCTTCAACCTTGTAGTGCAAGGGCCTGTCTAATTGGATACAATTGAAAGAGTTGTTTATGTTTGACCTCATATTATATGGTTTTTGGTCAATCTACAGCAAAATTCTCAAGAAAATTGTATAATGTAGGGCCAGCCTTAGTGACCCAGCTATGCACAAAAACAACCGGGGTGCAGAAAAATGGCAGCAGGTGCTCTGGACTGATGAGTCAAAATTTTTAAATATTTGTATATTCCTGTAGCAGGAGGTAGTTTGTTGGCTGAAGTGCTGGAGAGTGGTACAATAATGAGTGTCTGCAGCCAACTGTGAAGCATGGTGGAGGTTCCTTGCAGGTTTGGAGCTTAATTTCTGCAAATAGAGTTGGAGATTTTGTCAGGATCATTATATTCCTGTAGCAGGAGGTAGTTTGTTGGCTGAAGGGCTGGAGAGCGGTACAATAATGATTGTCTGCAGCCAACTGTGAAGCATGGTGTAGGTTCCTTGCAGGTTTGGGGCTTAATTTCTGCAAATAGAGTTGGAGATTTAGTCAGGATCATTATATTCCTGCAGCAGAAAGTAGTTTGTTGACTGAAGGGCTGGAGAGTGGTACAGTAATGAGTGTTTGCAGCCAACTGTGAAGCATGGTGTAGGTTCCTTGCACGTTTGGGGCTTAATTTCTGCAAATAGAGTTGGAGATTTGGTCACGATCATTATATTCCTGTAGTAGGAAGTAGTTTGTTGACTGAAGGGCTGGAGAGTGGTACAATAATGAGTGTTTGAAGCCAACTGTGAAGCATGGTGTAGGTTCCTTGCACGTTTGGGGCTTAATTTCTGCAAATAGAGTTGGAGATTTAGTCAGGATCATTATATTCCTGTAGCAGGAAGTAGTTTGTTGACTGAAGGGCTGGAGAGTGGTACAATAATGAATGTCTGCAGCCAACTGTGAAGCATGGTGGAGGTTCCTTGCAGGTTTGGGGCTTAATTTCTGCAAATTGTGTTGGAGATTTGGTCAGGATCATTATATTCCTGTAGCAGGAGGTAGTTTTTTGGCTGAAGGGCTGGAGTGTGGTACAATAATGAGTGTCGGCAGCCAACTGTGAAGCATGGTGGAGGTTCCTTGCAAGTTTGGAGCTTCATTTTTGCAAATAGAGTTGGAGATTTGGTCAGGATCATTGCTGAGAAATACAAGCAGACATTATCCATCATGGCTTACCATCAGGGAGGCGTGTGATTGGCCCCAAATTTATTCTGCAGCAGGACATCCACCCCAAACATACAGCCAATGTCATTAAGAACTATCTTCAGTGTAAAGAAGAACAAGGAGTGCTGAAAGTGAAGGTTTGGCCCCCACAGAGCCCTGATCTCAACACCATGGTGTCTGTCTGGGATTACATGAAGAGGCAGAAGGATCCGAGGCAGCCTTGATCCACAGAAGATATGAGGTTAGTTCTTCAAGATGTTTGGGACAACCTACCTGCCGAGTTTCTGCAAAAACGGAGCGCAAGTCTATCTAGAAGAATCGAAGAATTGCTGCTGTTTTGAAGGCCAAGGGTGGGTTTCCCTTCTGTTCATTTACTTTCCATTTTGTTAATTGATAAAAATAAACGATTAACAATTCTATTTCTAAAGGAAAATTCTTCATTTCCAGCATTTTTTTGTCAAGCCTGCCTATAACTTTTGCACAGCGTTGTATTTTAACATTGTACAAATATTGGACATAATGTTTTATACAAATTGTTTTTCTGTGCAGTGAATAGCCCGATGGGACTCTGGTGCAGCTCTGCATAACAACCAATCAGCTTTCAGGGTTTTTTTGTCAAAGCGTAATTGAACAAGCTGAAGTTAGAAGCTGATTGGCTACCATGCAGTGCTGAACTGTGTTTTCTTCAAGATCCCTCATAAAGAAAAAAATGGAAAGAAAAATTTAGAAATTATGCTCCCATCGCCAGGGCTGTCTAAATAGCATCATGGGCCCCTGGGCAAAGTAATGCGCTGGGGCCCCTACCAGCCTGCCTCCATTTACAAACCTACTCTCTTATAAATAGCTGAGAGAATGAAACATATAGTTTAAACAATAAGAAAACATGTCATAAATCAAAGACTAATCAACACAAAGGGCACAGTATGGGGGGGCAAGGGCACAGTATGGGGGGGCAGAAGGGCACAGTATGGGGGGGGGCAGAAGGGCACAGTATGGGGGGGAGAGGCAGAAGAGCACAGTATGGGGGGGCAGAAGGGCACAGCACAGGGGGAGTCAGTCCCAAAGGGCACAGTATGGGGGGAGGCAGAAGAGCACAGTATGGGGGGGGAGGCAGAAGGGCACAGTATGGGGTGGCAGAAGGGCACAGCACGGGGGAGTCAATCCCAAAGGGCATAGTATGGGGGGGAGGCAGAAGGGCACAGTATGGGGGGGCAGAAGGGCACAGTATGGGGGGGATAGGCAGAAGGGCACAGTATGGGCGGGAGGCAGAAGGGCACAGTATGGGGGGGAGAGGCAGAAGGGCACAGTATGGGGGGAGAGGCAGAAGAGCACAGTATGGGGGGGCAGAAGGGCACAGCACAGGGGGAGTCAGTCCCAAAGGGCACAGTATGGGGGGAGGCAGAAGGGCACAGTATGGGGGGGAGGCAGAAGGGCACAGTATGGGGGGGCAGAAGGGAACAGCATGGGGGAGTCAATCCCAAAGGGCACAGTATGGGGGGGAGGCAGAAGGGCACAGTATGGGGGGGGCAGAAGGGCACAGTATGGGGGGGGGCAGAAGGGCACAGTATGGGCGGGAGGCAGAAGGGCACAGTATGGGGGGGAGAGGCAGAAGGGCACATCACAGGGGGAGTCAGTCCCAAACGGCACAGTATGGGGGGAGGCAGAAGGGCACAGTATGGGGGAGCAGGCAGAAGGGCACAGTATGAGGGGGTAGAAGGGCACAGCACAGGGGGAGTCAGTCCCAAAGGGCACAATACTGGGATCAGGAGGACACGGTGCAGGTTCTGGGAAGCTGCCTAGGCCATCCCAGGACAGCCCAGTAAAAAGAGTGACTGTCCCGGCAAATCCAGGACAGTTGGCAAGTATGATATAATTCAAGATTATCATGGGACCCCCATCCACCTGGGGCCCCTGGGAAGTGCTTAGGGGGGCCCATCATGCATTAAGACAGCCCTGCCCATTGCATGCAAATATAGATAACTTTGTTACAGAAACATTATATGGCCAAATCTGAATTATCTGGACAGCTAGACATGTGCAGACTGAAAAAATGTGTTTCATTTCAGATCGATTCATTTAAGTTAGTAATTTTATTTTGTTTATTCGATTTCGACCAGATTCAAATTTTACCAATGGATTCAAATTAGTTGAATAGAATTCGAATAGAATATACTGAATCGATCCAAATGCATTGTAAAGAACGGCTGGTTCTATCCTGTTTGAAATTTGACTTTCAGAAGACGGTTCTATTCTTTCTACTCTATTCCTTTTATTCCTTTTATTCGTATGACTGAAGCCGTGTAGGCTGAAACGTGTGAACTGTCTGTTGCTGTAACTTTTATACTGTGGATTACTGAATAAAGATGTTTTTGTAGCTATGTCGGTTGTGCAGATCACGTTTATGGACAATTCTTTTTATTCTATACTATTCTTTTATTTTCAGTTTTTTTCTATTCTTTTATTTTACGTATATTCTATTCTATTCTCTTATTTTATATTCTATTCTATGTTACTATGTTACTCTTTTCTATTCTATTCTTTTATTTTCTGTTCTGTTTTACTCTATTCTTTTCTATTCAATTCTATTCTTTTCTATGATATTCCTTTTTTTTCTATTTTATTTTATTCTATTCTTTTATTTTCTATTCTGTTCTGTTTTTCTCTATTCTAGTCTTATTTTTATTATATTCTATTAATTTATTTTATTTTCTATTATATTCTTTTTTATTCTTTTCTACTCTATTCTGTTTTATTCTATTTTATTTTTTTCAAAATACGAATTTCAGAAGACGGCTATACAAAGCCTTGAAAAAGTATTCATACCCCTTGAAATTTTAAATGTTACAACCAAAAATGTAAATGTCTTTTATTGGGATTTTATGTGATAGACCAACACAAAGTGGCATATAATTGTGAAGTGGAAGGAAAATGAGAAATGGTTTTCAAACATTTTTACAAATAAATCTGTGAAAAGTGTGGCATGCATTTGTATTCAGCCCCCTTTACTCTGATACCCCTAATAATAATCTAGTGGAACAAATTGCCTTCAGAAGTCACCTAATTAGTAAATAGAGTCCACCTGTGTGTAATGTAATCTCAGTATAAATACAGCTGTTCTGTGAAGCCCTCAGAGGTTTGTTAGAGAACATTGGTAAACAAACAGCATCATGAAGGCCAAGGAACACACCAGACAGGTCAGGGATAAAGTTGTGGAGAAGTTTAAAGCAGGGTTAAGTTATAAAGAAATATCTCAAGCTTGGAACATCTCAGAGAGCACTGTTCAATCCATCATCCGAAAATGGAAAGAGTATGGCACAACTGCAAACCTACCAAGACATGGCCGTCCACCTAAACTGACAGTCCGTGCAAGGACAGCATTCATCAGAGAAGCAGCCAAGAGGCCCATGGGAACTCTGGAGGAGCTGCAGAGATCCACAGCTCAGGTGGGAGAATCTGTCCACAGGACAACTATTAGTTGTGCACTCCACAAATCTGGCATTTTCCTTTTACCTAACAATTATGTGCCACTTTGTGTTGGTCTATCACATAAAATTCCAATAAAATACATTTATGGTTTTGGTTGTAACATGACATAATGTGGAAAATTTCAAGGGGTATGAATACTTTTTCAAAGCAATGTATTCTTTCTATTCTATTCTATTCAAATATATTGTATTCATCTATTTTTTATTCTATTCTTTTAAATACTATTCTCTTTTATTCTATTCTATACTTTTTGAAATTCAAATTTCAGAAGACGGCTATATATTGACACAGAGGGCCAGTTCACAGTACATGTGCAGTGCTTTTTTCTTTTTTTCTCAAAGTATGGAAAGCAGGTTGTATGGGTTCCAATGGTGTAGTTCACACCAGCGCAGTGCATTCCAGTGCTTTTCAGTTCCAGAAAAAAAGTGCAACATGCTGCTTTTTTCTTGCAAAGAACTGAACTGGAATGCAGTAAAAAACATAGAAAATGCAACAGACCCCCAGTACAGTAGGAAAAAAAAACTGAAAAAAAGAAGAAGAAACTCGGGAATGCACCCGAAAATGCATCAAAAAAGCGTATGCAGAAAAGCATCTGGAACAGATCTGGACATCTTTTTTGTGGTTTGAATTGGCCCTAATACCACTAAGCAACTTATTCCCTCCCTTGTTCTATCTCGCCTTGACTATTGTAACTCCCTCCTCATTGGCCGACCTCATCGCAGGCTATCCCCTCTTCAGTCTATCATGAATGCTGCTGCCAGACTCATCCACCTTACTAACCGTTCTGTATCAGCCATCCCTCTCTGCCAATCCCCCCACTGGCCTCCACTCAGTGTCCTCCACCCCTCTCTGCCAATCCCCCCACTGGCCTCCACTCAGTGTCCTCCACCCCTCTCTGCCAATCCCCCCACTGGCCTCCACTCAGTGTCCTCCACCCCTCTCTGCCAATCCCTCCACTGGCCTCCACTCAGTGTCCTCCACCCCCCTCTGCCAATCCCTCCACTGGCCTCCATTCAGTGACCTCCACCCCTCTCTGCCAATCCCTCCACTGGCCTCCACTCAGTGTCCTCCATCCCTTTCTGCCAATCCCTCCACTGGCTTCCCGTTGCCCAACTGATAAAATTCAAAACATTAACAATAACGTATAAAGCCATTTATAACTCTGCCCCAAATTACATCACCGATCTTGTCTCTAAATATCACCCAAACCGTCCTCTCCGCTCCTCGCAAGACCTCCTGCTCTCTAGCTACCTTGTCTCCTCCTCCCATGCTCCTCCCTGGGACTTCTCCAGAGCTTCCCCCATCCTCTGGAACTCTCTACCCCAATTTATCAGACTATTGCCTACTCTGCTCACTTTTAGGCGATCTCTGAAAACCTCTCTCTTCAGGGAAGCCTATCCTGTCCTCAGCTAATAATGGAATCTTCTACTCCTCCTACCAGTCCATCCCCCACAGTTATTACCATTTGTACCACTAGCCCCTCCCTCCTAGATTGTAAGCTCCAAGAAGCAGGGCCCTCCTATCCCTCTTGTATTGAACTGTATTGCTGCTGTATTGTCTCGTATTGTAAAGCGCTGAGAAAACTGTTGGCGCTATATAAATCCTGTATAATAATAATAATAATAATAATAATACAAATAGGGGGAGATTTACTAAAATTGATGCAGTCAGAATCTGGTGCAGCTATGCATGGGAGCCAATCAGCTTACTTATTATTATTATTATTATTAAGGGAAGAGAGGGAAGCAGCATCCCTAGTCATACCAGAAACATGCTGAGAGTGAGGAAGGATAGACGCTGTTTTACTCAGCCATCACTCCGACCACCCCTGCCGACGCGTTTCGCCCTGCCCATTGGGGACTTGGTCACAGAGGCTAATCTTTGGCTCTTGTATGGAGTGTGGTTAGACACTTGCTTGTGAGGAAGGGTGGAAACCACTCTACTGATCCCCAGGAGTCAACCAGGAAGCGATGTGGGCTCTAGCTGGCCTGAGCCCTTGCTCCGGCCACACCCATTGACGTGTTTCTCCCCGCCCATCAGGGGCTTGGATGCAGAGGCTGCGGAAAACAGACAGCACGGAAGCTATATATAGCATCATTGGACGTGAAGGGAGGTAAGTGAGTACAGGTGAAGGGAATAATAATGATGATAAGAAATAAGAGATTATCAAAAAAGGCAAAGAGAAAAGAAGAAAAATGGAAAGAAGGATATATCTTTGATACGGTGTCCAAGGAAGAAATATATATAAATGGAAGGGGAAAAATATGAATAAAAAAAGAAGAAACTATTAACGAAGAGAAAAAGGAGAAAGAAAAAAAAAAGAAAAATTAAAGATCAGAATTAAAAGAAAAAATAATAAAAATACATAAACATACATGTAAGGTGCAGCTCATAGGACATATGAAGTAAATAATAAAGCAATAATGTGACAAAAATATATGAATTAAACTTACATGTATCTCAGTGCAATCAATGTGATAATAAACAAAAAAGTCCTTCCGATATAAATCTGAATATGAGCCCGGGTTCACACTGATGCGGCGTGGAATTCACAGCGTTTTCTGTGCGAATTCCGCACCGCATCAGAATCGCACCCCGTTCATGCAAACCACCGCGGGTGTGTATGTTAAGTTAACAACACCCCGATTTCGGTCCGCAAAACACAGTGCGATGTGCAGAATCGGATCGCATAGGTGTGAATACCAGTGCGATCCGATTCTAGTGCGGACCCAAAAAAGGGTCCTGCACGTTTTTGGTGCGGATGCGGCGTGATTAGAGCCATACAAAATACGCTCCATACACAAATCGCATGTAATTTGCGCAGGAATGCGGTGCAGTTCCTGTGCGAATCACATGCGATATACCGCACCGCATATATGTGAACCTGGGCTCGGTGATGTGATAGCAGTAATCACAGCAAATCGTGTTCGGTCCCACACAGTGCTCAGGAGTACAATGTGCAATCTGTCACCACTATGCACTCACCAGAGGGCTACTTGTTAGGTAGCAAATATAACAAGAGATCTGTATTATCCACTCTCTGACATCTGTAATGATGGTCCAGTAACAGGGGTGGACTGACAACTCATGGGGCCCCCGGGCAATAGGGGATCATGGAGCCCCTGTGTCCTTGCCCAAACTCAAAAAAGCCTATGAAAAAGGTACCAGGGGCATCTCATGGGGCCCCCTACTGAGCCCGAGTTTCCAAATGGTCAGCCCGCCCCTGACCAGTAATATCCTAAAAGGAAATGCTCACCACACACAGCCCGGAAAATGGTGTATATAGTGTAGTATTTATTTAAAATTATACATAAAAGCATTCCATGTGGAAAACAGTACAATCATTAAGTATGCCACATACCAAGATGGCCACCGTTCCGAAGCACGGACCCGGCAGCGTGACGTCATCACGTAGGCTGGGTATATCGGAAAGATTTTTTTGTTTATTACCACATTGATTGCACTGAGATATATGTAAATTTAATTCATATATTTTTGTCACGTTATTGCTTTATTATTTACTTCATATGTCCTATGCGCTGCACCTTACCTGTATGTTTGTTTATTGAGATCTGTTGTCGCTATCTCTGATGCTAGCTGAGTCTAATTTTATAGCACTCGCCATTTTGAGATTGAATAACAATACATAAAAAAATATACATAGAAAATGAAAAAATAAATGTAAAGAGTAAAAGGGAGAATAAACAGAAGAGGATTAAAAATAAACTTTATTCACTCTGACGCTCAATGAACAGATGTCGAGTGTATGTATACGTAATGACTCCCAACGAAAATTTTTGAAAATATGGGAGACGTGGTTGACATATGCTTTTCCCACGCCCCCCGGCTAGTCTGGGTTTGTGACGCTGTATGGCAATGGCGTTCCCAGATCCCTGCTTCTGGTCTTGTTTTTTTCTTCCTTCTTTACTCTTTTTTCCTCTTTCTTTTTGTTTGATTATGTGAGGCAATAGATATTTGCCTTTGGCTGGTAATTTTTGTTGGTGTTATATCACTGGTTCTGTATTTTATGTGCTATTGATTGCCCCTGTGTGGGCGCGCCTCTTGCATTGTTGGCGTTACAATACTGATTTGTTTTGTTTTTTATGTAGCATTGATAGCACCTGCATGGGTGCGTCTTTTGCTCTAATCCTTCTTGTTAAATTGTTTACAAAAGTTCATAAAAACCACAAAATACGAAATACAAAAATAAACATTATTCAAAACACTGCACTGCTGATGATATTATATATAGCTTCCCTGCTGTCTGTTTTCCCCAGCCTCTGTGACCAAGCCCCCAATGGGCAGGGCGAAACATGTCATCGGGAGTGGCTGGAGTGACGGCTTAGGCCAGCTAGAGCCCACATCACTTGCTGGTTGACTCTTGGGTCTACCCTTCCTCACAAACAAGTGTCTAACCACACTCCATACAAGAGCCAAAGTTTAGCCTCTGTGACCAAGCCCCCGATGGGCAAGGTGAAACGCGTTGGCAGGAGTGACCGCTTAAGCCAGCTAGAGCCCACATCCCTTCCTGGTTGACTCCTGGGGATCGGTAGAGCAGTGTCCACCCTTCTTCACAAACAAGTGTCTAACCACACTCCATACAAGAGCCAAAGTTTAGCCTCTGTGACCAAGCCCCCGATGGGCAAGGTGAAACGCGTTGGCAGGAGTGACCGCTTAGGCCAGCTAGAGCCCATATCCCTTCCTGGTTGACTCCTGGGGATCGGTAGAGTAGCGTCCACCCTTCCTCACAAACAAGTGTCTAACCACACTCCATACAAGAGCCAAAGATTCGCCTCTGTGACCAAGCCCCCAATAGGCAGGGTAAAACGCATCGGCGGGCGTGGCCAGAGTGACGGCTGAACCCAGATAGACCCCACATCCCTTCCTGTTGGCTCTTAGGGATTGGTAGAGTGGTTTCCACTCTTCCTCACAAACAAGTGTCTAACCACACTCCATACAAGAGCCAAAGATTAGCCGGAAAGGACTGCGCCTGAACATCAAGATGCGTAAGTAGGAGCTGTTACTTCTGAATTCCCACCAGCTAATTTAGGAGGTCGATGGCCTCCTCCAAGTGAAAAGAACAGTTTGCAAACATTGCTCACTTGTGCTGCATAAATAAAGCTTTCTTTTGTTTTATTTCAGCGCTCTTCAGCAAAGTCTTGTAAGGTTATGTAGAACACGGTGAAATTTCAAGAGCCGCAGCTGAAGCTTCTAGTCCCTGGATGGGTTTTAAATGAGAGTTTTTACACCAAAATGAAGCATAATGTAATTAGGTTTAGTGCCTGGGGAATTAACCCTATCGTTGCTGCACTGCCTTGAATTTTCTAGGCTGCTCTAGTAGAACATAAAAGGAGTAATTATCCATCTAGGTATATTGGTCATTCACACAGAAATTTGTTGGTTTATAATTTAGTGACACGGTCAGTTCCCAGCTCCTGGCTGCCCACATGGAAGAAAAATATATTTGAAATATATTTCAAAAATACTCTTCCCAAATATATTTCCATATATTTGAAATACTACAATTTTGGCCATATTCAATATATATATATATATATATATATATATATATATATACTGCATGTTAAAATTCATTTTTATTACAAAATATATGAAAAATATTTTTAAAAATACATTTCAAATATACTGTATGTCTTAAAAGTACAAATCTACATTTTTGGAATGTATTTACAAGTATATGTAAAAATATTTGTTCAAATTATTTTTGTATATGTTCCCAGGGGAAAGCACAAGTACAGGTACGTTACGGGTCAGCAAGTGCATTGTGATGTTTTATGAACTGAAAAATTTGGATAATGTAATCACATATAATGATAAAAAGAACACATTGTGCAAGGGCACCTGTTAGTTTAACTTCTATCGTTGGGAAGATACTGGATAGCAGGGGTGGACTGACAACTCATGGGGCCCCCGGGCAATAGGGGATCATGGGGGATCACCTGTGTCCTTGCTCAAACTCAAAAAAGCCTATGAAAAAGGTACCAGGGGCATCTCATGGGGCCCCCTACTGACCCAAGTTTCCAAATGGTCAGTCCGCCCCTGCTGGAGAGTTTAATAAAAGATCACATAGATGAGTTCTTGCTGGAAAAAAATATTTTAAATAACAGACAGCATGGATTCATTGAAGACAGAAGCTGTCAAACAAAGCTGATTTCTTTTCATAAGGAGGTGAGCAAAACCTTAGACAGTGGGGTGGACGTGGTATACTGGGACAGAGGGGTGGCGGTGGACGTTGTAAACTTGGACAGAGGGGTGGCGGTGGACGTTGTAAACTTGGACAGAGGGGTGGCGGTCGACATGGTATACTTGAACAGAGGGGTGGTGGTGGATGTGGTATACTTGGACAGAGGGATGGCAGTGGATGTGGTATACTTGGATTTTTGCAAAAACGTTTGACACAGTTCCCCACACACGGCTAATGTGTAAGGTAAAGTCTACAGGCTTGAAAAAATCTGTATGTAAATGGATAGAAAACTGGCTAAAAGATGGTATTCATGGAGGAGATCAGCTATCAGGAAAGATTAGAGGAACTGAATTTATTCTCTCTTGAGAAGAGGAGATTAAGGGGGGATATGATCACCATGTATAATACATAAGGGGGGATATGATCTCCATGTATAATACATAAGGGGGGGATATGATCACCATGTATAATACATAAGGGGGGATATGATCTCCATGTATAATACATAAGGGGGATATGATCTCCATGTATAATACATAAGGGGGGGATATGATCTCCATGTATAATACATAAGGGGGGATATGATCTCCATGTATAATACATAAGGGGGATATGATCTCCATGTATAATACATAAGGGGGGATATGATCAACATGTATAATACATAAGGGAGGGATATGATCTCCATGTATAATACATAAGGGGGATATGATCTCCATGTATAATACATAAGGGGGGATATGATCTCCATGTATAATACATAAGGGGGATATGATCACCATGTATAATACATAAGGGGGGATATGATCTTCATGTATAATACATAAGGGGGATATGATCTCCATGTATACTACATAAGGGGGGATATGATCTCCATGTATAATACATAAGGGGGATATGATCTCCATGTATAATACATAAGGGGGGGATATGATCACCATGTATAATACATAAGGGGGGATATGCTCAACATGTATAATACATAAGGGGGGGATATGATCTCCATGTATAATACATAAGGGGGGATATGATCACCATGTATAATACATAAGGGGGGGATATGATCACCATGTATAATATATAAGGGGGGATATGATCTCCATGTATAATACATAAGGGGGGGATAAGAGCAACCTTGTATAATACATAAGGGGGGATATGATCTCCATGTATAATATATAAGGGGGGATATGATCTCCATGTATAATACATAAGGGGGGGATATGATCACCGTGTATAATACATAAGGGGGGGATATGATCACCATGTATAATACATAAGGGGGGATATGATCTCCATGTATAATACATAAGGGGGGGATATGATCTCCATGTATAATACATAAGGGGGATATGACCACCATGTATAATACATAAGGGGGGAATATGATCTCCATGTATAATACATAAGGGGGGATATGATCTCCATGTATAATACATAAGGGGGGATATGATCCCCATGTATAATACATAAGGGGGGATATGATCACCATGTATAATACATAAGGGGGGATATGATCTCCATGTATAATACATAAGGGGGATATGATCTCCATGTATAATACATAAGGGGGGGATATGATCTCCATGTATAATACATAAGGGGGATATGATCTCCATGTATAATACATAAGGGGGAGGGGATATGATCTCCATGTATAATACATAAGGGGGGATATGATCTCCATATATAATAGATAAGGGGGGATATGATCTCCATGTATAAATACATAAGTGGTTCATATAGTGAACTCGGTGTAGAGTTATTCACCCTGAGGTCAGCACAGAGGACAAGGGGGCACTTTTTACGTCTGGAGGAAAAGAAATTTAATCTCCACACATGGAAAGGTTTCTTCACAGTGAGAGCTGTGAAAATGTGGAATAGACTCCCTCAAGAGTTGGTTCTGGCCAGCTCAGTGGATTGCTTTAAAAAAGTCCTGGAGTCTTTCTTGGATACACAGAATATAACTGGATACTAATATTTATAGGGAAAGTTGATCCAGGGAATATCCGATTGCCTCTCGAGGGATCAGGAAGGAATTTCTTCCCTGCAGGAGCAAATTGGATCATGCTTTGCTGGGTTTTTTGCCTTCCTCTGGATCTATGGTGGGTATAGGACCATAACTTTTTTTATGGTTGAACTGGATGGACTTTTGTTTTTTTTTCTGCCAGACTAACTATGTACTATGTAAAGGGTGTGTAGTAGGGGCCTCCCCTTAATGATGTGAAAACATACAGCCACGAGGACAGGGAATTACAGTTTACAGGGAATCCTGCTCTTTACTTGGGAGACTTGGGAAGTGGGTCAGTTATTCAGACCTTTGTTATTTTTAAACTCTTGTGTTGTATAAACAAGAAATGCCAAGGGCAGCTTGTCCCCATGTTGATCAGGATTAGGGCCTCTTCCTCACAACCCTGGACCCGGTGGCTTTAGTGATCTTCAGATAGGTGGCTTATTAGAATCTGGGATCCCCCTTTAAAAATGAGGAGGCCCCCGATATTTTTCCCTCCGCATTCCTATGTAAGTAAGAAGTACCCAGTAGCCATAGTCATTCCAGCAAAAAAAAAGGAAAAAGCATAAAGATAAACATTTTTTTGACAGGACCCCCAAAAAATGACTCATGATGTAAATCCATCGTCACTCACATTGTGCAGCAATGCAGCTCCCCATCAATCATAATTAAAGGTGCCCATGGATCACCAAAATACAGAACCCACAAACCAATAGACAAGTCTGATCCTGTAGCTCACTCGCTGCCAATAGCACTACCAGCCCCTGCCGCTAAATGTAAGGAAAGGAGCATTGTCTCCTGGGACATGTCATTGGCCAAATATGTCCATGTGGCCAGATCTGGTCAGTGATGTCAGCACTATCCCTGCCCCTTTGTTTACATGGCTGGGGATCCCTGCCCAGTAAATGAATGGAGCCAAGTGACATCAATGGTATCTAAGGATGCAGCGAGTGCTATCACCCACTGCTTCCATAACAATCATCTACAGGAAGCCATCATATATAGCAGCAGTACACATACCACTACTATACATGACATTTAGGCTCCCACTGAAGGAGCAAAAACTCGGAGAAACACCCAAACTAGCAAAGTCTAGTTCCTTCCTGTGTTGGGACTGAACCTTGTGATCATCCCTATTTATAAACATATTAGATTAGGTCTGATTTAGTTTAAACCTTGAGGAGGCCCAATGGAACAGCACCATGGGTCCACATCTTAAAGTGCCCTTGCTTCACAATTTCTATTCTCATTGCTTGTGTCTAGGCAAGTGATCCGATGCACACTGTCAGTGTCAGCACCTGTGGTAGTGAGCTCTTGTAGATACTCAACTTTTGGTTCCCCAGGGCTCGGAGTCTAAGTCCCAGCCTTCTTCTTCACCAGAGCCCCTGATGGTGGGGATGGACTTGCAGCAAGCTGCGACCAGGTCGTGGCCCCCAGGTATGCCCAGTTGAGGATGAGGAGACTGCTCGTGGGAGCAGAATACAATGGGAGGAGACAAACGGAAATCCGATAGACTAGCCGAGGTCAGGACAGGCAGAAAACAAGCAAGGTCAGAGAACAAAGCCGGGGTTGGTATACAAGTAGTTAATGCAGGATACAGGCAATAGCAACACACAGGAGCTCAGACAACTAGGAAGTTGCTCAGACACAGTTGCCTAGACTGAGCATGTCTTATATATCAAGGCAAGCAAACAAGGAGGCGGGCCAGGAAGTGATGGAAGGGAAGGAAATAAAACCCACAGAACAGCAGACGACGCCCATAGGTGAGCACAAACAAACACATGTGGAGGGATCAGGAACAGCAATGTAGCAAGGAGGTAAGAACACAAACAAGAAACTGCATGCTAACTTGTGATAGTCAGGGCCAGGACTTGAACCTGGGACCTTGACTGTGATTGGCAGTAACTCTTCTCACTGGGCTACCTGGGATGCTGGACAATACCCTGCCTGATCCATTGGACAATCCTGCCTAGTACCTTGTTTTCTGCTGAACATTAAGCTCCTTGCTCCTCCCATGAACTTCCTGATTTAACCTCTTCACGCCTCCCGGCATCTGGGCCTAGACGGCGAGCAGCCGCACATTTGCGTTCTATTAAAAAAGGACATATGTGCCAAGAGCGCGCGCCCTGCGCGCTCCCAGCACACATGACCGGTACTCACGGAAAGGTCCCAATCTCCTCTTTCGATCGGGACCTTTCCCGATCATGCGACCGCCGTGACGACGCGTCATTCTGTCTCATCCCAAGCTGCTACCACTTGTTACCGACCCATGGCTTGTTTACTGACTACGCTTCTGCTAGATCCCTACCAGCCATATCAGTTACTGGATCCTGGCTTGCTCACTTCCTGGTGGGGTGATCCTGAGAACTGCGACCTGGTACTAACACGCAGCAAAATCCATCTCCACCATTAGGAGCTCTGGTGAATACCGGTTAGTGCTTAGACCGCACACCTCAGGTGAGCCTGCGTCATCTCCCAGAGTGACCTGCTGGTTTACCTATCCTGTTGGTTGGTCTGCTGCTATAGCTACTGGTCTCTGAACCTGACCCCACGCGTGACACACACAGAACACCTTTATCCCTTCCAATTCTACCAGCAACCTTTCCCCATTTGGCACTGCTGTTTCTATATTTAGAAAAGCGTTTGTTAAAAAGATACACATTTAGCATGTCGGATTTAATAACAGATGATAAACCTGACATTGTAAATGATTCTATGAATAGGTTGTATGATATTTTAAGAAGACAGTTTAGCGTTCTTTTCGATCTAAATAAATTGCAGTCAGTGTCTTTGTGGAAACATGTATTAATATGCTTTGTATGGTGATTGTCCTAGTAGGTCTTTGATGGATACCGGTCGCCTTTTGCCTAATTATGAGCATCCATCAAAATGGCAGTGTTACCGTAAAGTGGAAGTCAAGCACATTGATCCAAGGGCTATCATTTTCTATAGCTCACTTTAGATTTTAGCAAGAGTTTTAGAGGGTTTTACAGATTTCCTCCTCCAGATGCTGCACCCAAGCCTGTATCCACCCAAAAACTGAAATTTTATTTTTAGGATGTTTATTGGTGGGATAACCCATTGGTTTCATGGAGCCAGTGTTGGACCTACTGCTGGTGTGCCCAATACAATTGCCTTAAAGAATAGAGTTGCCTTTATGAGGGAGCCACATGTGAGGTCAGGTAGTCAGAACTGCGGAAGTATGTCTTCTACTGCTGAGAGTTTGGGCCAATATATTGAGCATAGTGGTGATTCATTTGCTTTAAAGTCCCACTACCATTGCCACTACCAATCTCTATAGCAGTTTTTCCTGCAAAGGATAATGTATTACTGTATATTCACCTCTCCGGAGGCCAATGCCTCCTATCTTAATTCCTATCAAGCACTGCAGCTTTCATCACACTCTTCAGCATTCAACACACCTGGGAGTGTTGGATGCCTATAACCCCTACTGCATACTGTGTTTCCATCCTCTGACTCCCATGTAACCGCTATGTCCTTAGTGACATAGGGGTCAGAGGATGGAACCATGCTGAAGAACCTGAGGGAGGCTGCAGCACCTAAACAAAATGAGGATAAGAGACACATGCAACCATAGGAGTAAGTATAATGCCTCTTCTTTTACAAGAACCTGCTATATTTTGGGGCAACGACAGTGACATCATAAGCACCAAGAGATTTGCACTAGTAATTTTAGGTGCAGTCCCTGGTGCCGAGATATAAGTCCTACTAGAAGCCTCTCTGAGCTCATCTCTGAAAGGTGAATTATTATTGGGTTCTATGAGTTACTGCACTTTGGTCTTCACCTTAATGAATAGGTCTGCAAGTGTGGAGTTGCCTTTAAAGCAGGGGTCTCCAAACTTTCTAAGCAAAGCATCACTTTACTGTCCTTCAGACTTTAAAGGGGCCGCACCATGGCCATCGGCAGCAGAAAATGTTCCGGCATCAGTGGGAGTAAACAATGCCCCATCTTTGGTGTCAGTGAGAGGAATTGTTCCCCATCAATTGTGTCATTGGAAGGAATTGTGCCCCATTATTGGTGTTATTGGGCCCCATTGTTGGTGTCATTGGGAGGAACTGTGCCCCATGTTTGGTGTCATTGGTGGGTTTTGTGCCCCTTTGTTGGTGCCAGTGGATGAAATAGGGTTGGATAAAAGCTAGCAAAGGGCAGCATCTGGTCCCTGGGCCTTAGTTTGGAGACAATTCTTTAAAGAAACATTTTACTGTTACGGCACCCTCAGAAAACATGGACCTCCAATTAGAAGCATCAAAGAAGAACCCAAGTGGTTCTTTGTATTTAGCTATGCTGATAAGTTGGCAGCTACTATCGAAACGTCAAGTGTGCCAGGGATCGGTGAGTGTATATGAACCAATGAAACATACAGTTGCAAGAAAAAGTATGTGAACCCCTTGGGATTACGTGGAGTTTTGCATGAATTGGGCATAAAATGTGCTCTGAATGTCATCTAAGTCACAACAATAGAAGAACACAGTCTGCTGAACATCATACTACACAAACCTTAGATGTTGCCATGGTTTAATTGCACATAACATGTAAACATTCACAGTTCAGGGAGGAAAAAGTATGTGAGGCCCTAGCTTAATGACTTCTCCCAGAGCTAATTGGAGCCAGGAGTGAGCCAACCTTGACTCCAATCAGTGTGATGATATTGGATGTGTTGCTGACAGTTGTCCTGCCCTTAAAAAACACACACCTGTTTTGGGTTTACTGGTTTCAAGAAGCACTGTCTGATGTGAACCATGCCTCGCAGAAAAGAGCTCTCAGAAGACCTACGATCAAGAATTGTTGACTTGCAAGAAGCTGGAAAGGGTTACATAAGTATCTCCAAAAGCCTTGATGTTCATGTGTCCACGGTAAGACAGACTGTCTACAAATGGAGAAAGTTTAGCACTGTTGCTACTCTCCCTAGGCGTGGTCGTCCTGTAAAAATGACTGCAAGAGCACAGCGCAGAATGCTGCATGAGGTAAAGAAGAATCCCAGAGTGTCAGCTAAAGACCTACAGAAATCTCTGGCACATGCTAACATTTTTGTTGACACATCTACAATAAGGAAAACATTAAACAAGAATGGAGTACATGGGAGGACACCACGGAGGAAGCCATTGCTGTCCAAAAAGAATATTGCAGCACGTTTGAAGTTTGCAAAAGAGCACCTGGATGTTCCACAGCACTACTGGCAAAATATACTGTGGACAGATGAAACCAAGATTGAGTTGTTTGGGAAGAACACACAACACTTTGTGTGGAGAAAAAAAGGCACAACAAACCAACATCAAAACCTCATCCCCACTGTAAAACATGGCGGAGGGAGCATCATGGTTTGGGGCTGCTTTGCTGCCTCAGGGCCTGGACGGATTGTTGTCATTGATGGGAAAATGAATTCCAGAGTTTATCAAGACATTTTGCAGGAAAACGTACGACCATCTGTCCGCCAACTGAAGCTCCGCAGAGGATGGGTGATGCAACAGGACAATGACCCAAAGCATACAAGTAATTAAAAAAACAATGGCTGCAACAGCACAGAATATGCCTTCTGGAGTGGCCTAGTCAGAGTCCTGACCTCAACCCAATTGAAATGCTGTGGCATGACCTTAAGAGAGCGATTCACACCAGACATCCCAAGAATATTGCTACACTGAAACAGTTTTGTGAAGAGGAGTGGTCCAAAATTACTCCAGACCGTTGTGCAGGTCTGATCTGCAACTACAGGAAACGTTTGGTTGAGGTTATTGCTGCCAAAGGAGGGTCAACCAGTTATTAAGTCCAAAAGTTTACATACTTTTTCCTCCCTGCACTGTGAATGTTTACATATTATGTGCAATTAAACCATGGCAACATCTAATGTTTGTGTAGTATTATGTTCAGCAGACTGTGTTCTTCTATTGTTGTGACTTAGATGACGTTCAGAGCACATTTTATGCCCAATTCATGCAAAACTCCACGTAATCCCAAGGGGTTCACATACTTTTTCTTGCAACTGTATGTTCTTTGCACTGAAAGCCCCTCACCCAAATGCCTATGTGGAAATGTGCTATTAAGGAGGGATGGCTGAAAGGCTACAAGTAATAAAAAGAGGAACAAAGCATGCAATTTATTTTATTTTTTGTTATAGGATAAAGATGAATTCTAGGTATGGATATTTTACACATAGTTACACTGGTCCAACTTGGACTATGTAACTAAACATACTGTATACCATACTTGGCCAATGCCCCTGGAAACTGGAAATCACTGAAGTAGACATGGCTACTCCAGTGATTTCCACTTGCTTTCAGGTCCTGTGCCAAGTGGCTATCCTGCAGCATTCTGAATACTGGAGGTATCAGCACAGGCGCCATGCAAAGCATGTTCTCAATAGCACCTGTACCAAGCGGCCAACGTCCTGTGTTCAGAATGCAGCAGGGTTGCTCAGGATGGGACCTGGAAGATGATGGAGATATGTTGAGTCCGCTGTAGTGATTTCCAGCTTCCAGGGGCATCTGTCAGGTATGGTATGTGCAAAGTTTCATTGGTCTAAACTGGACCAATGTAATTATATAAAAAATATCCATACCTGAAATTTAACCACTTGCCAACCCACTACAGTACATATGCTATGGCGGGGCAGTACATGCAGACACAATCATGTACAGTACATGTACGTCATTGTGCCTGCTCGGGCTAAGGAGGGCAGGGGCAGCATCATCCTCCCCACAGTGGATTGTAAATCCCAGTACTCTCTATGCAGTCACATGATCACTGTGTCAACAAAGCTGTTATGAATGAATTAATTCATAACAGCTGTGTTTCCTATGCTGTGAGTGGCCCACAGCTATCACATGGCACATGGGCCAATCACAGCATCCTATACCATGTAATCAGCTGTAGCCAATCACAGATCACTAGTGTGGAAAAAATACAAAAATGTCATTTGTGTACAGTATTGCATGACCACGCGATTGCCAGTTAAAGTAGCGTAGTGCTGAAAAGTAAAAAAATGCCCTGTTCATGAAGGGGGCCGAATCTTATGGAGCTCAAGTGGTGCATCCCTATTACCAATTAGATAAGGTAGTTTTGTCCATGTGGAAAAGGAATATTATAAGCACCCTAAAAATTAGGATTTTTAATACCTACCTGGAGGGCAGTGAGTCAAATCTTCACTTTTGGTCACATCTTTGGATATCCCATGTTGGGTTCTTTCTAGGAATGCACAATTTGCAATCCCTGCGGCTTTCTCTTCTCTCCTTGAAGGGCTGCCAGTACAGGCTAGACAGCTTCTGATTGGTCAGCAGCATGACAGTGCTGATCAATCAAACATCGTTTAGCTTGTATTGTCATCCACCATGACAGCGCTGGCCAATCAAAATTTGTTTAGCCTGTACTGTCATCCCTGCAAGGAGAGGAAAGAAAGCCACGGGGATTTCAAATCTCACTGCTTTCTCTCCTCTCTTATGGGTGAGAATCTAGAGCATCTGTTCAGCTCCTTTTTAAATCTTAACGATGACAGAAATCACCCAAATGGCTCTGATCAAATGTTCCCATCCCCTGGAATGTTTGGCCTTGGTACAGACAGAGAAGGTGACACACACAGGTTAAAAATTGCAATTAAATGTTAATTTCCCACATCTGTAGCTTTTTAAATTGCAATTAGTGTTTGTTAGCTCTCACGTGGATTCACTGAGCTGGCTAGATACTGAGCCATGGGGAGCAGAAAAGAACTGCCAAAAGACCTGCGTAACAAGGTAATGGGCCTTTATAAAGATGTAAAAGATATGAAAAGATATCCAAAGCCTTGAATATGCCAGTCAGTACTGTTCACTTATTAAGTATTGGTAAATTTGGGGATCTCTTTATTAAGTCAAGTACAGGTAGACCAAGAAAGATTGCAGCCACAACTGCCAGTAGAATTGTTCGGGATACAAAGAAAAATACAGGCTCTGGAAAAAGATGGTGTAGTTGTTCCAAGGAGCACAATACGACGATACTTGAATAAAAATAACTCAACACCTGACTCATCCTCGCGTTCCCATTGAATGTTACCCCCCCTTCCAGTATGTGTGGGATTCTTCAATTATTTCTAGCCTACTGCTAATACTTTGAATGATCTTGAGGTTTGTAAGCATACTTATGTGAAGATCCCACACATACCGTGACATGCAATCAGGCAATTTCACAGAGCCTGCCTTCTGATCTTTAGAGGTGCTGAAAGGGGGGAGTTTCAGGAGGCGGAGTCAATACAGGAATCACTGCTTGCAGGCAGCAAGGTACCATGGGACATGTAGTCCTTAGAAAATGAGGAGAAGCTGCAAAGCATGCAGGGAATCCAGTTGTGCAGACAGGCAGAACTCACAGGATAAAGGAGATTTTTACAACTGTTCTTTGCATTTTTATTACATAGCTGATGTTATAAAATGTCCCTGGGACACAGCGGATCACCAATCAGAGTAAAGAGCCAATGACGTCGACTTTGTCATGTCATCAGCTGTGTCCAATCACAGCTGATCGCATGTAAACAAGGAAATGCCGGTTATCCGCAGTCCTCTCCTCATGCTGACAGCACGTGAGGAGAGGAGGGCAGGTAATCAGCATTCCTCAGAGGGGACATCTACATAGATCATCAGTGCACTGATGATCAGTGTAGCCCCATCAGTGCCACCTGTCAGTGCCCATCAATACCACATACCGATGCTCATCAGTGCACATTAATGCCACATATCAGTGCCTACCAGTGCACATCAAGGCCACATATCAGTGCCCATCAAAGCTGCCTTTCAGTGCCACTTATCAGTGCCAGTCAGTGCCGCCAATCAATGCCACCTATCAGTGCCAGCCATTGCCACCTATCACTGCCAGTCATTGCCGCCTATCAGTGCCCGTCAGTGCCGCCTATCAGTGCCTGTCAGTGCCGCCTAACAGTTCCAGTCAGTGCCACCAATCAATGCTGCCTATCAGTGCCAGTCAGTGGTGTCAATCAATGGTGCCTATCAGTGCCAGTCAGTGGTGTCAATCACTGCCACCTAACAGTTCCAGTCAGTGCCGTCTATCAGTGCCTGTCAGTGCCACCTAACAGTTCCAATTAGTGCCGCATAACAGTTCCAATCAGTGCCAGTCATTGCCACCTGTCAGTGCCCGTCAGTGCTGCCTAACAGTTCCAATCAGTGCCGCCTAACAGTTCCGATCAGTGCCGCCTATCAGTGCCAGTCAGGGCTGCCTATCAGTACCACCTATCAGTGCCCATCAGTGCCACCTATCAGTGCCTTTCAGTGCGCATCAGTGATGCCTGTCAATGCCCACAAATGATCCCTGTCAATGCCCATCAGTGCCACCTACCATTGCCTCATCAGTGCAGCCTATCAGTGCCCATCACCGCAACCTCCTTAGCGCACATCAGTGAAGGAGAAAAATCACTTATTTACAATATTTTTCAACAGAAACTAAGACAAAACTTTTTTTCCCAACATTTTCAGTCTTTTTTAGTTTGTTAGAAAAAAAACAAAAACCAAGGGGTGATTAAACACCACCAAAAGAAAGCTCTATCTGTCTAAACAAAATGATACAAATTTTGTTTCGGTACAGTGTTGCATGACTGCGCAATTGTCATTCAAATGCGACAGCACTGAAAGGTGAAAATTGGCCTGGGCAGGAAGGAGGTAAAAGTGCACAGCAGGCAAGGGGTTAAAGGAATGTTTTTACACCACTTTTACTTACAAGAGTGAATTTCTTTACAACTGTACCAATGCCCAGCAAGCAAGTCTCCAGAATGCTCATGCATGTTTATACAAATTGCAGAGTGAGGTAAGGAAACAGAATTAAAAAAAAAATAGGTTAGGGTTAGCTCCATTGCATCTGCATATGGCAGCCTGTGGTACAGTTGCAAGAACAAGTATGTGAACCCCTTGGGATTACATGGAGTTTTGCATGAATTGGGCATAAAATGTGCTCTGAACGTCATCTAAGTCACGACAATAGAAGAACACAGTCTGCTGAACATAATACTACACAAACATTAGATGTTGCCATGGTTTAATTGCACATAACATGTAAACATTCACAGTGCAGGGAGGAAAAATTGTGTGAACCTTTGGACTTAATAACTGGTTGACCCTCCTTTGGCAGCAATAACCTCAACCAAACATTTCCTGTAGTTGCAGATCAGACCTGCACAACGGTCTGGAGTAATTTTGGACCACTCCTCTTCACAAAACTGTTTCAGTGTAGCAATATTCTTGGGATGTCTGGTGTGAATCGCTCTCTTAAGGTCATGCCACAGCATTTCAATCGGGTTGAGGTCAGGACTCTGACTGGGCCACTCCAGAAGGCGTATTCTGTGCTGTTGCAGCCATTGTTTTGTTGAATTACTTGTATGCTTTGGGTCATTGTCCTGTTGCATCACCCATCCTCTGCGGAGCTTCAGTTGGCGGACAGATGGGTCGTACGTTTTCCTGCAAAATGTCTTGATAAACTCTGGAATTCATTTTCCCATCAATGACAACAATCCGTCCAGCCCTGAGGCAGCAAAGCAGCCCCAAACCGTGATGCTCCCTCCGCCATGTTTTACAGTGGGGATGAGGTTTTGATGCAGGTGTGCTGTGCCTTTTTTTCTCCACACATAGTGTTGTGTGTTTTTCCCAAACAACTCAATCTTGGCTTCATCTGTCCACAGTATATTTTGCCAGTAGTGCTGTGGAACATCCAGGTGCTCTTTTGCAAACTTCAAACGTGCTGCAATATTCTTTTTGGACAGCAATGGCTTCCTCCGTGGTGTCCTCCCATGTACTCCATTCTTGTTTAATGTTTTCCTTATTGTAGATGTGTCAACAAAAATGTTAGCATGTGCCAGAGATTTCTGTAGGTCTTTAGCTGACACTCTGGGATTCTTCTTTACCTCATGCAGCATTCTGCGCTGTGCTCTTGCAGTCATTTTTACAGGACGCCCACGCCTAGGGAGAGTAGCAACAGCGCTAAACTTTCTCCATTTGTAGACAGTCTGTCTTACCGTGGACACATGAACATCAAGGCTTTTGGAGATACTTTTGTAACCCTTTCCAGCTTCATGCAAGTCAACAATTCTTGATCGTAGGTCTTCTGAGAGCTCTTTTCTGCGAGGCATGGTTCACATCAGACAGTGCTTCTTGAAACCAGTAAACCCAAAACAGGTGTGTGTTTTTTAAGGGCAGGACAGCTGTCAGCAACACATCCAATATCATCCCACTGATTGGAGTCAAGGTTGGCTCACTCCTGGCTCCAATTAGCTCTGGGAGAAGTCATTAAGCTAGGGCCTCACATACTTTTTCCTCCCTGCACTGTGAATGTTTACATGTTATGTGCAATTAAACCATGGCAACATCTAATGTTTGTGTAGTATTATGTTCAGCAGACTGTTGTCTTGGAAATTCGCTTTAACGAATTTCTCCTTACCGTGAGTACTCGTAGTTGGATGCGCAGAAATCCCCCATAAAACTGTGCGAATCTCGCTTACCACGACTGCAGCTAAACTACACGATTCCTGCCCATCCAACTACTTTTAGCTTCTGTTGAGATGTAGGTGATGGAGCTCCGTTACCCTAGAATGATCAAACGACACTCTCAGGATGGTGTTGCAATTCACATAAAACCGGTTTCAGACTCAGCCTTTGGTTTTATTACAAATACACACATGCCCCCCACATGAATAAAGTCAATCCCCTCCCACCGAACAATGCAATGGGGAGTGCCTATACACAGGATGTACATTCCGATTGGAGCATAGCCTTTCCTATTATCTATCACTGGTCCTCCCCCATGAGCCTTCTGAGGTCAGCAGACTTCCTCCCCTTCCTCCCATGAGCCTTCTGAGGTCAGCAGACTTCCTCCCCTTCCCCCCCCATGAGCCATCTGAGGTCATATTTCCCAGCTCCTAGCAGTATGTCCATTCCCTGTACAAGCAACCCCTAGAAATATCAGTCTGTACCTGGATGGGCCCGATACGATCTTTATTAAAACACATCCATCCAAGATACAGTTCAGGTCGATAATGGGTTGTAAGATATGCATAAGCCTACACATGGAGTTCACACCGCTTGCGCATTGCGTTACGAAGTCCATGTGGTACTATGCTGCTGATATGTAGATACAGGCCCGTGGTCTATTGCCAGCGGCATTCGCATCGAATGCCGTGGTGGTATACACGCCGGTCTATAAGCGCAGATCCGCCATCTCATCCATTACCGAGCTGAGTACTGTAATACATACATTGTACATGCGCATGGCCCAATTGCAGCCTTCAGAGCTTTAATTAAGCCACACGAGAGACATATGAATAACACTCATATATGACACATTTAAAGTTCGACCAACAATACAAAATTTCCATGACACTGTGTTCTTCTATTGTTGTGACTTAGATGACGTTCAGAGCACATTTTATGCCCAATTCATGCAAAACTGCACGTAATCCCAAGGGGTTCACATATTTTTCTTGCAACTGTATCATGATCATGAATGTCCTTAGAATACGCTTTTATTGTTTTACATAGAGATGAGCCAACTTCTGGAAAATTTAATCAGTTTTGGTTTTGTCAAACTTTCCAAAAGTTGTCTGACCTCCAAAGTTCAGATTTTATGAACCACATAAAATTGACATGGAACAAAGTCGCGATTTTGCACAACTTTTGCATCCCCATGACCTAATTGACGCGTGGAGGGAGGCCATTCCCACCTCTATAGACAACTCCCACATTTCTAGGGCTCTTAATCGTTATTCTCGTATAGATCATGTTTTTCTCCCCTTGGAAATGATAGCTAAGCTACATTTGGCTAAAATTATATTGACACCTTGGTGGGATCATGATCCAGTGATTCTGACATTCTCTGATTTGATGGTTAGAGTGGATAAACCACATTGGCGGTTAAACGAGTCTTTACTAAGCGATGAGTCCTGTTGCCTGGCTGTGGGCGATCATCTCAAGTCCTACTTTGCATTTAATAAAGCGGAGGATATGAATCCCTATATTAATTGGGCAGCCCACAAAGCCTCAGTCAGAGGCTTCTTCATCCAGCTGTCCTCCAGAATGAAAAAGTCTCACGAGGAATTGATCTCTTCCTAATCTAGGGAATATGAATTGCTAGTTGCCCAACATAAAGTTGCCCCAACCTCAGATCTTTTGTCTAAGGTGGAGCAAGCCCAGTTGGAACTTAACCTCTGCCTCACCACAAGAGCGGAAAAGAAATTACGCTGGATGAATCATTTTTTTACATGGCGAGACAGACCAGGTTCCCTTCTAGAGCATAAGCTTACCCCCAAATTCACTCATTCAGCACTGCCCAAACTCCGGCTAAAGGGGGGTACTATCACACAAGACCCTCAGAAGATCCTTCGGGAATTTTTATGCCTCCCTATACGGCCCGCCTCGACCAGTGGAACCTTCCTCCACTCGATCTTTTCTAGAGTCTCTGCCTATTCCTTCCCTCACTGAAGTCCATAAAGAACTTATGGAACAACCTATTACTTTTGAGGAGCTCCAAAAAGTTATTAAATTCCTATCGTCACATAAATCCCCGGGCCCCGATGGCCTTCCTAACAAATACTACAAAACTTTTTCTGATCATCTTCTTCGTCATATGACACTATATTTTAACTCATTGAGAGGAGAGAAGGGTCCTTTTAGATGAGAAGAAGGCATATATTAAAGTTATTCCCAAACCCAATAAAGATTCCACTGATGTCCACAATTATCACCCTATTTCATTAATTAATTGTGACCTGAAAATTTTAACAAAACTTCTAGCCATATGTATTAATTCCTTTCTGGTGCAATATATTCATAAAGACCAGTTGGGATTCATATCGGGTCGTCAAATGTTGGACCAGATTCGCAAATCTATTACTCTGATCTCAGCTGCCAGGGATGCCCCCCTTTCTTGGGCACTCATGCTTCTTTCTGTGGACTTTCATAAGGCCTTCGATAGTGTGATATGGGAATATTTATTTACTACCCTGAAGGCCTTTGGATTTGGCCCGACGTTTCTTGCTTTGTTGCACTCATCATACGATAACCCCTCGGCTTAGGTCTCCATTAAAGGCTACAGATCCTCAGTGTTCCCAATCTGAAGTGGCACTAGACAGGGTTGTTCATTGTCTCCACTGCTTTTTGCACTGGCAGTTGAGCCTCTGGCTTTGGCAATTCACTCCCATCCCCAAATCCATGGCATCCGTTGTGGACAACAGGAACAGGAATGCCGATGATGTTCTTATGTATATTACCTCCCCTCTGATAACTATCCCTAATTTACTGTCAATATTATGCCAATTTTCCGCTCTTTCCGGGATTTCCCTTAATTCCCAAAAAACAACAGCCCTTAATGTTTCCTTACCCATGTCTGAGGAACAGCAGCTTCGAACTTCCTATGATTTTTGGCGAGTAAGTCATAACCTTATTTAGGGATACATCTAACCGCCTCAATCGAGACACTATATCAAGCTAACTACCCTCCTCTCTTTAAGACACTCAAAGACGATCTTCACCGTTGGGAGGACTATTCCTTATCATAGTTTGGCAGAGTCAACTCGATCAAAATGACGTTATTGCCCCGATTGCTATACTATTTCCGGACCTTACCGGTGTCGATTCCGAGACGAGAATTATAACATCTACAAGCTGAGGTTCTCCGTTTTTTTTGGAATAATAGATGGCATTGGATGAACCAGAAGACATTGTATGCTTCCAGACAGTGAGGTGGTATGGGCTTTCCTAATCTCCATGTGTACTTCCAGGCTGCACAAGTTGCCCAATTGGCTAACTCCCCTCTGGGTTTCTATTGAAGCTCTCTCCTGTCACCCTCTAGCTGTTGGGGCATTACTTTGGCTTCCAAATCGATTGTGCCCTCCTATATTGTGCCCCACTCTGTCATTTGCTTTGGCAGTTTGGGACAGGGTACACCATCATAAGTCATTGGCATCTCCACATACCACCTGTAGCTCCAGTTTACATAGTTACATACCTAGTCTGGCTGAAAAAATACAAAAGTCCATCCAGTTCAACCATTAAAAAAAAAAAAGTTATAATCCTTCACCCACAGTTGATCCAGAGGAAGGCAAAAAAAAACAGCAAAGTCTGATCCAATTTGCTCCTGCAGAAGAAAAACATTCCTTCCTGATCCCCCGAGAGGCAATCGGATATTCCCTGAATCAACTTTACCTATAAATGTTATATCCAGTTATATTCTGTGTATCCAAGAAAGAATCCAGGACTTTTTTAAAGCAATCCACTGAGCTGGCCAGAACCAACTCTTGAGGGAGTCTATACCACATTTTCACAGCTCTCACTGTGAAGAAACCTTTCCGTGTTTGGAGATTAAATTTCTTTTCCTCCAGATGTAAAGAGTGCCCCCTTGTCCTCTGTGATGACCTCAGGGTGAACAACTCTACACCGAGTTCACTGTATGGACCACTGATGTATTTATACATGGAGATCATATCCCCCCTTATGTATTATACATGGAGATCATATCCCTCCTTATGTATTATACATGGTGATCATACCCCCCCCTTATGTATTATACATGGTGATCATACCCCCCCCTTATGTATTATACATGGAGATCATATCCCCCCTTATGTATTATACATGGAGATCATATGCCCCCCTATGTATTATACATGGAGATCATATCCCCCTTATGTATTATACATGGAGATCATATCCCCCCTTATGTATTATACATGGAGATCATATCCCCCCTTATGTATTATACGTGGAGATCATACCCCCCTTATGTATTATACATGGAGATCATATCCCCCTTATGTATTATACATGGAGGTCATATCCCCCCTTATGTATTATACATGGAGATCATATCCCCCTTATGTATTATACATGGTGATCATATCCCCCCCCTTATGTATTATACATGGTGATCATATCCCCCCCTTATGTATTATACATGGAGATCATATCCCCCCTTATGTATTATACATGGAGATCATATCCCCCATTAATCTCCTTTTCTCAAGACAGAATAAATTCAGTTCCTCTAATCTTTCCTCATAGCTGAGCTCCTCCATGCCTCGTATCAGTTTAGTTGCCCTTCTCTGTACTTCCTCCAGTTCCCCAATGTTCTTTTTGTGAATTGGTGCCCAAAACTGAACTGCATATTCCAGATGAGGTCTTACTACTGGGGGATTTGTACCGGGGGAAATGATATCTCTCTCTCTGGAGTCTATACCTCTTTTAATACAAGAGAGGATTTTGCTCACTTTAGAACCCGCAGCTTGGCATTGCATGCCACTATTAAGCTTGTGATCTACCAGAACCCCCAGATCCTTCTCCACCATTGATTCCTCCAGTTGTACCCCCCCCCCCCCCCAGTACGTATGATGCATGCATATTCTTTGCCCCCAAGTGCAGAACCTTACATTTATCAACAGTAAACCTCATTTGCCACATAGTTGCCCAATTACACAGAGCATTGAGGTCGGCTTGTAAGTTGAAGACATCCTGTAAGGACGTTATTCCACTGCACAGCTTGGTGTACATCATTTTTTTTTTAAATGGCATGGGGTCTGCCCCAAATCCATACCAGACCCTTATCTGAGCATGCAGCCTGGCAGGTCAGGAAACGTGGCAGGGACGAGCGAGTCCCTCCACCAAATTATATCAGGCTACATGCCCTCAACATGTCAAAATGCATGTTTACCACATGCATTTATTTATCTATGTATTTTTGTGAATTGACTTTAACTCCAGTTTTATGCGGTATTTACAGAGCATTTTGCTTTATGCCGTAAATACCGCATAAAGCAATAGTGCATTGACATTTTCAGGATCGCATGCGGTATTTGGGAAATACCATATGCAAATTGCTTTTGTGAATGGAGCCCATTGTGCTTAAGCTGATAACACAGAAATAACTCTAATTCTTTGTGTCTTTATTAAACACATCCATTAATAAAATCACAGTGCTGGAAAAAAAGTAAGTGAACCCTTGGAGTTAATAGCTGGTTAAGCCTCCTTTGGCAGCAATGACTTCAAGCAAGCATTTTCCGGAGCTCTGGGTCAGACCTGTACAGCATTCAGGAGGAATTTTTGGACATTTCTCTTTACAAAACTGCTTGGGCTTAGACACATTTGTAGAATATCTGGTGTGAACGGCTGTCCTGAGGTCATTCCACAGCCTCTCTGTGAGATTAAGGTCTGGATTCTGACTGGGCCACCCCAAAAGGTGCTTTTTTTTCCTGAAGCCATTCTGTGGTGGGTTTACTTTGATGCTTTGGGTCATTGTCCTGATGTATCACCTAACTTCTACTAAGCTTCAGCTGGCACACAGTCACCCTGACATTATCCTGTAGGATATTTTGGTCAACTTGAAAATTCATTTTCCCCTTGATTATGGCAAGTGGTCCAGGACCTGAGGCATGAATCAAGCCCAAAGCTTGATGTTCCCTCCAACAAAATTCACAGTTGGGATGATTTTTGTATGTAGGTAAACTGTACCCTTTTTGCACCATAAATCTTCCTAAACCATTCATTTTTTTTCATCAGTCCACAAAACCTTTTCCCAGTAGCATTGTGGTTTGCCAAGGTGCTCTTTGGCAAACCTCAGTTGCACAGCAATATTTTATTGAGGAGCAATGACTCTCTCCATGGTGTTCTGCCATGGATACCCTGCCTGTTCAAAGACTTACATATGGTAGACTCATGAACAGGGATGTTTGCCAGTTATAGTAATATCTTCTAGCCTTTAACTGTTACTCAAGACTCATGGATTCTTCTTTAACTCAATGAGGATTCTGTGTTGTGCCTTGGAGTCATCTTGGCTGGGTACACACTTCTAGGAAGCGTAGCCACAATAATAAACTGCCTTTATTTGTCTAACTGTCAACTGATGGATGCCTAAACACTTTAAGATTGCTTTGTATTCCTTTCCAGCCTTATGCAGATCAACTGCTCTTGATCATACATCTTCAGAGAAGTCCTTTTTGTGAGGCATGGTTTACATCAGCTAAAGCTTCTTATGAACAGCAATCCTAAAATGTTTGAGCATCTTTTATTTTTAACTCTAAACCACACGTCCAAACTCATTTAATTAATTGGACTCCAGATGTGCAAACTGCTGACTCCAATTAGCTTTCATTGAAGTAATTACTCTATGGGTTCACTTACTTTTTCCTCCAGCACTGTGAATGTTTAATGGAGGTGTTCAATAAAGACGTGAGAAATCAGAATTTTTTGTGTGTTATCAACTTAAGTTCATTGTGTTTGTTGTTACTTAGATATGGATCAGATTATTATTATTATTATTATTCAGGATTTATATCGCGCCAACAGTTTGCTCAGCGCTTTACAAAATAAAGGGAGACAATACAGAAACAATACAGTTCAATACAAGAGGGTTGGATGGGCCCTGATCCTTGGAGCCTACAATCTAAGATCACCCTTTATGGCAAATTGCTACAGAAATCCATGAACGTCCAAGGGGTTCACATACTTTTTCTTGCAACTGTATAATGCAGCTTACCAATCCTTGGATGGGGTGGCTGCATTACTTTTTTAAGCTTTTTTTTTTAGTTCACTGGTGATCTGGCCAATAACACTCTTCTTGTCCAAGGACACCCTTGGTGAGCAGCATTGTCAATCTGGGGGAGGGTAGTGATGGACTAGCAGATGGACTTGACTAACAAATTAAAGCTGAACTCCACCTAATACTTTTTAAGCAGTTACAGCAATTGTTTGTTTTTTTCTTTTTGGAATAAAGGTTTTACATAAATAAAAAATGCTGATTATTGTAAGCACCCCTGTCAGTGGTAAATGCTTTCTCTCGACATTCTAACTCACTCTTTTTCTGGACATCTTGGTCTCTTAAAAGAAATTATAAAATATCAGACTTAGTCTCCAGATCATCAGGTAAAGATAAAGAAAAGAGCCTAAACAAAAAAATGAATGCAGCCACCATGTCTATTAATTAGTAAGCCACAATATAATACATTTTTAGTTTTGGGTTTAACACTGCTTTCACAGGAATCCAAAGCAGGTTACAAAAAAGTGTGCATTACAGATTGGCCAATGATGTACAATGGTTTGGTGAAATATTCTCTGGCAGCCCCACCTGATGAGAATATTCAGTCAAAAAACCCAGGCCTTTAAAAATTCTTCTAGGTATACTAAGATAGAAGAGTAGAACCTGGTGGCACTGGCAGTTCACCTAAGGATGCTCAGGTGCTTGCCTTGTCCTGCACTCCCACGATGTCCCTCCTGCAGTGTCCCCTGTAATGTCCTCCGGCGGATGCCGGCATCTGTCTGCCTTGGGAGTCATCTTGGCTGGGTACACACTTCTAGGTTCCGTCCCCTGCGACGTCGGGGTGTACGGGGGATGGAACTGGTGGGAAATTTGAAAATGACAAAAAGTGACATTCACTAAATTTACTAAAATCACATAGTAAAACATTACTGTATCAAACCATTTCACATACATTTGTTCCGAGTGCTTTGTCCTGCGCCCTGCCTGCATTTTTACTGTTCTTTCTGCCTGGAAACTGAGAAACGTCCATGGCGTCCAAAAAGCGTCCCTTTCGCTCAAAATCGGTTTTAGACCGGCTAGAGAACAGCGATAGTAAATTAGAACTACTTGCAGAATTGAGTGATAATGATTCGTGGGGGAAATTCGTCATCAGACACTGAAAATGATTTTGCGACTTTGCTCAGTGATGTGCAAACTTGGTGCTATATTTCAAATTTCGGGGGTTTTTGGTTTGATTATATTATTGAATTAAATGTATTAATATTATTTTTTAGGATTATTTATTAAATTATAATTTATGATTTTGTGATTCAAATTTTAACATACCCGGGATGTTTACTAGATTCTTGTTCGGACAGATTTCAGTGAGTTACTCCTAAAAATTACAGGCCTACAATATAAAAAATACATATTTCCCTGCAATAAAATGTACCGCTTTGAGCACAGAAATATGGACATAATCAGACCGCTAGGGAAGTTAAGATTTGGTTTGTGACATCTGGATTCATTGAAATTTGGTCCAAATCTAACATTGTCAAAATATCAGAATCAACTCTAGTTTTATATTATAATTAATGACAAAGTATTGATTAGATTATAAATCTAACAAATATATTGTTTGCTTCCCAACTGCATATATGAAGTACCTTAACAAATTTACTAGTCTTCAGATATATGTTGAATAAAACACAGAATATTTAATCATTATATCGGACAGAAAATGCTATTAATTAATATAATTAGGCATTTTAGAAACTGAATGATAATAAACAGATTGGTTTAAATTAAATTCCATTTGTTAATACTGTAGTTTTTTTCATATAATTATGCACTTAAGCCTAAATAGTTTAGAACCAATGGGAAAAATTGCAATTAAAATTGCTTCCAAATGCATTCATTTTCAATCCTAAAAACCATGCTTGTCTTCTCCTGTGAAGAGAAGGGGATGTAGGTCCTGGGCTCTTACCATTATAGAGGTGCATGATCTACTTTAGTGAATTCTCCTCTGTACAGTACATGTATGAGTATTTCACACACACAGTGACATGCATTACCTTTGGCTTCTATCAAGTCAGGGTAAGGAATCCCTGCTGCATCACTGGAAACAAATGATCACACCAACAGAGCTTACAACCTTAGAAAATAAGACATCATTAGAGTACAACTTGACACTTGACATTTAAATATAACATAAATTGTAATTTAAAAATCTATTGGTGAATACAAGCTGATACAAAGAAAACATTATTACTGTTTGATCATTTACCATATATATATATATATATATATATATATATATATATATATATATATATATATATATATTGTAAATAAAGGGATTGTGTGTGTTTGACTGTAACTCAAGTGGGCAATTATATTTTATAAGCAATTATTCAAGAGATTACATGAGTAGACACACACTGTACATACATACATATATAACTAGATTATAGCTGTGTGTGTGTGTGTTTGTGTTGTTTGAAAATCAATGGATTACATTTTATATGCAATTATTCAGTATTCAAGAGATAGATAGATAGATAGATAGATAGATAGATAGATAGATAGATAGATAGATAGATAAGATATAATATATAGATAAGATAGATAGATAGATAAGATATAATATATAGATTAGATAGATAGATAGATATATAGATAGAGAGATAGATAGATAGATAGATAGATAGATAGATAGATAGATAAGATATAATATATAGATTAGATAGATAGATAGATATATAGATAGAGAGATAGATAGATAGGTAGATAGATAGATAGATAGATAGATAGATAGATAGATAGATAGAAAGATAGATAGATAGATAGATAGATAGATAGATAGATAGATAGATAGATAGATAGATATTCAATAGATAGATAGAAGGATGAGTGGGTGTTTGTGCTTGAATAAAAATGGGCAATTAGATGTATAAAAGATTACATACTGTATATATATATACATTATTTTTTATTATTATTATTATTTATTTTGTAAGGGATAGTTGTGTGTGTCGGTGTTTCTGTATATTTCTCACGTGGTCACTCGATTATATGAAGCAATTAGGCAATAATTATAAGCAATTGTCGAGTGATAAAAGTCTATTAAATTCCATAACCACATATAAAGGTCAGATCACTTTAATATAGGTAATAGGTATGCAAGAAACTAACAATTATTATAAAATATCATTATGAAATGTAAGTTCCCACTTAAGAAATATACATGTTACTGTGATTTTATTTTATTTTTTGTCAAAAAGAAAGAATTAAAATATGTTAAAATGATAAGTAATATATATGTGCCATGCTTGCGAACGATAATAACTGGGGGCTTGGTACATAGCCTGGGCTGACAAAGCCAAGCCGAAATGAAGGAGTATGAAGAAGAGTCTATGGCACATTACAGCTGGCTACTATGTGCTCACTGTGGGCTCCCAAATTGCACAGGAGGGTGTGCTGTGATCACTGGGGTGAATGTGTAGTTACAGAGCTTTATAACGTTAAAAAAAAATATATTATAAAATTTAAAGAAATCACAGAATGAATTTTAGGAACAGATTTGTGTGCTGGGACTTGTAGTTCTCCAGTCACCCGAAAGCTCTCCAGCCCTATACCGTGCTGTGTGTGTAATGTAATAGCGCTGCGCAGAGACTCCACACAACTCTCTCTCCTCTTAATGAATTACTAATGAGCTGAAATTGGACAGCAGGCTTAATTAAAGTGTAGTGGCAATGTGTTTACCACAGTGTAATTGAACTCATTAGGGCTGAGTCTCTGTATCTTTTTCCCCTCCTTTTCTGAGGCAAATTAGCTCGGTAAATGTGCAGCAACAAAGGAAATATCGCAAATCAATGTGTTACATGAAGAGCACACTTCAGGGAAATGTTCAATCGTCAGTGGTGAGCATGAGGAGGGGAAATACACACTGACTGCCCTGCTGCTGGGACAGTGACCTCATTGCCTGCCCTGCTGCTGGGACAGTGACCTCATTGCCTGCCCTGCTGCTGGGACAGTGACCACACTGTCTGCCCTCCTTCTGGGACAGTGACCAGCCCTGCTGCCGGGACAGTGACCACACTGCCTGCCCTGCTGCTGGGACAGTGACCACACTGCCTGCCCTGTTGCTGAGACTGTGACCACACTGCCTGCCCTGCTACTGGGAGTGTGCCCACACTGTCTGCTCTGCTGCTGAGACTGTGACCACACTGCCTGCCCTGCTGCTGGGACAGTGACCACACTGCCTGCCCTGTTGCTGAGACTGTGACCACACTGCCTGCCCTGCTACTGGGAGTGTGCCCACACTGTCTGCTCTGCTGCTGAGACTGTGACCACACTGCCTGCCCTGCTGCTGGGACAGTGACCACACTGCCTGCCCTGTTGTTGAGACTGTGACCACACTTCCTGCCCTGCTGCTGAGACTGTGCCCACACTGTCTGCTCTGCTGCTGAGACTGTGACCACACTGCCTGCCCTGCTGCTGAGACTGTGCCCACACTGTCTGCTCTGCTGCTGAGACTGTGACCACACTGCCTGCCCTGCTGCTGGGACAGTGACCACACTGCCTGCCCTGTTGCTGAGACTGTGACCACACTGCCTGCCCTGCTACTGGGAGTGTGCCCACACTGTCTGCTCTGCTGCTGAGACTGTGACCACACTGCCTGCCCTGCTGCTGGGACAGTGACCACACTGCCTGCCCTGTTGTTGAGACTGTGACCACACTTCCTGCCCTGCTGCTGAGACTGTGCCCACACTGTCTGCTCTGCTGCTGAGACTGTGACCACACTGCCTGCCCTGCTGCTGAGACTGTGCCCACACTGTCTGCTCTGCTGCTGAGACTGTGACCACACTGCCTGCTCTGCTGCTGAGACTGTGACCACACTGCCTGCCCTGCTGCTGGGACAGTGACCACACTCCCTGCCCTGCTGCTAAGACTGACTACACTGCCTGCCCCTGCTGCTGGGACTGTTACCACACTCCCTGCCCTGCTGCTGAGACTGTGACCACACTGCCTGCCCTGCTGCTGAGACTGTGACCACACTGCCTGCCCTGCTGCTGAGACTGTGACCACACTGCCTGCCCTGCTGCTGAGACTGTGACCACACTGCCTGCCCTGCTGCCGCATATAAAGTATGTAGATGTATAAATAATGTATTGGTGTGTGTTTATATTTTCTTTATATGAACTCTGGAAGAAAGGAAAATAGATAAGGAAGGAAAGAAGGGACCTTCATGACCATAAGAGGAAGAAAGAAAGAAAGAAAGAAAGAAAGAAAGAAAGAAAGAAAGAAAGAAAGAAGAAAGAAAGAAAGAAAGAAAGAAAGAGAGAGAGAGAGAGAGGGGGGGGGAGAAAGAAGTCGAGAGATGGAAAAAGAAGTTGGATGGGCATGAGTGGAATAAGGGATCGAGAGGAGGAGAGGAGAGAGAAGGAAGGGAGAGAGGAAGTTGGATGAAAAAGAAAGAAAGAAAGAGAAAGAAAGAAAGAAAGAAAGAAAGAAAAGAAAGAAAGAAAAGAAAGAAAGAAGAAAGAAAGAAAAGAAAGAAAGAAAGAAAGAGAGGAAGGAAGGAAGGAAAGGAAGGAAGGAAGGAAGGAAGGAAGGAAGGAAGAGAGAAAGAGAGAGAGAGGGAGGAAGAAAGAAGTCGAGAGATGGAAAAAGAAGTTGGATGAGCATGAGTGGAATAAGGGATCGAGAGGAGGAGAGGAGAGAGAAGGAAGGGAGAGAGGAAGTTGGATGAAAAAGAAAGAAAGAAAGAGAGAACCCCGTCACAAAGAGACAGATGGAAGGAAGTGAACGAGACTTAAACAGATAGGGAAGAGACATCTTTAGAAATGTACAATTAAGGTTACGATTCTGGGCCAATTAGAACCAAACCTGAGAGTCCCCCCCCCCCCCCCCCCCATACACACATCACTAGACATAGATGGGCAGCATTTTGAGGAGCCCACCTAAGCTCTACATAAATTCCAGGCTTCTGCCCAGTCCATGGCTGTAGAGAAAGGTCCGGACTGTGCCCAGGGGTGCCTGGGACAGGGGAACTGTGAATAGGTGGACTGGTTGTGTGTAGCTGGGCCAGCAGCAGTGGGTGGGGAGTGTGCGCTCCTCTCCTCCCCCTCTGGAAGTGTAGGCATAGCTTGTGATAGGGTAATAGATTGCACTGCTGACTGACAGGAGGCGGCGAGGACTCAGTGACCCCCTTTGGAGGAAAGTGAGTGGAGTGGAGATCCCAGGGAAGCAGACAGAGGGTGACACCAATGGGACAGCAGGAGCCGCTTGTCTGGGATGTGATGTCTCCTGTGCAGGACTAGAGCAGCCCACCTTCCCCTGTGATCAGGTACTGTGCCGCTCCCTATCCCTCCCTACCTTCCAGGACCACTCACTCCCTCCCCCACCCCCTCCCGGACCGCCTGCCCGGCCTGTGTCAGCGCCTCTAATTGCCAAGATTGATCTGTGCTATTTACACGGCTGATTTTAATTGAAGGTTGGATTGTGCGGCAGCTCGCCCCCCTGGCCGGGCACATTGAGGTAATTGCGGCTAATTTGCTCCGCCAAAAGATGAATAGCCCGGCCTGGCCCGATTTGATTAAGTCCATTAATCTCTGATTACAGCGCTCAAGTGTCATTTGGCACCAGCAGGCCGGCAGCTCAGGTGCTCCTTGTCGCTGGAGAGCCCAGCAGGACCGGAGCCGGGGACCGGAGCCCAGGCGCAGCTCCACGTACGCTGCAGCTGGAGGATCCCAGCCAGAGCTCCGGATCACAGGACAGGAGGTTTCCCCACCGCCCCCCATGTCACCTGTCCTGCTGATCCCAACATGAAACTCAGCTACTTTCCTGGAACTTTTATTATGGAGAGAGAGAGAGAGAGAGAGAGAGAGAGAGAGAGAGAGAGAGAGAGAGAGAGAGAGAGAGAGAGAGAGAGAGAGAGAGAGAGAGAGAGAGAGAGAGAGAGAGAGAGAGAGAGAGAGAGAGAGAGAGAGAGAGAGAGAGAGAGAGACAATGTATATATATACACATCGATAGATAGTGAATATGTGTGTGTATACATATATTTTATTTTTTCTTTCACAAACTCTATCTAATTTTATATATATATAATTATATGTTGATATGATATCATTAGATAGATGGATAGATAGATAGATAGATAGATAGATAGATAGATAATAGATAGATAGATAGATAGATAGATAGATAGATAATAGATAGATAGATAGATAGATAGATAGATAGATAGATAGATAGATAGAAAGAAAGAAAGAAAGAAAAACAGAGATAGATAGATAGATAGATAGATAGATAGATAGATAGATAGATAGATAGTGAATATATATATATATATATATATCAGTATATGTTGATATGATATAGATATAGATAAATAGATTTACAATTATTCTCTTTTATTATTATTATTATTATTATTATTATTATTATTATTAATAAACAGTTTTTATAGAACACGAAACAGTTTGTGCTGCACTTTCAAAATTAAAGGGAGACGATACGGTTACAAGAGGGTGGGGTGGGGGGGGGGGCTTGCTCATGAGAGCTTACACTCTAAATATATCTATTTCTGAATTATATAGAAAGTATGTACACACACACATTCCCTGTGCCTATAGGAATGTGTATATGCCTCTTAGGTATGTATATACCCAGCGCCGATTCATGTGGATGACAATGTAGTTTGCCTGTCGTTTGGTCTTCAATACAAGATGACTTCAGGCAGAATTTCCTAGACCGGTATAAAGAGGTACCCAGACTGGGTGCAGTGGGGACTTTTCATGTTTTTTTGCTCCTTGTGTGGTTTATTGTAGAAGTTCAGATATCTTCTTATGTAATGGTGCAGGAATTTCCAGTTAGCAATGTGTGCAAAAGAAATGGGCAAAGTACATTGAATGTTTGTATGTGCGCTGTCCATTCAGCTCCACTCCATCTGTACACTATGGTAGATCGCTGTCCATTCAGCACCAGTCTATACACTATGGTAGATCGCTGTCCATTCAGCACCAGTCTATACACTATGGTAGATCGCTGTCCATTCAGCACCAGTCTATACATTATGGTAGATCACTGCGCACTAGTCTATGCATTATGGTAGGTCACTGCCCATTCAGCACCAGTCTATACATTATGGTAGATCACTGTCCATTCAGCACCAGTCTATACATTATGGTAGATCACTGCGCACCAGTCTATACATTATGGTAGATCACTGTCCATTCAGCACCAGTCTATACATTATGGTAGATCTCTGTCCATTCAGCACCAGTCTATACATTATGGTAGATCACTGTCCATTCAGCACCAGTCTATACATTATGGTAGATCATTGTCCATTCAGCACCAGTCTATACATTATGGTAGAATCTCTGTCCATTCAGCACCACACAGTCTATAAACTATGGTAAATCACTGTTCATTTACCACCTCTCCACCTTTGCACTAGAGTATCTTTCTATTTATACAGCACCATACAATCTATATAGTATTGTTGGTCTCTGTCCATTCAGCACCACACAGTACATAAAGTATGATAGGTCGCTGTCCATTCAGCACCAGAGTATATAATTTGTGGTGGGTCAATGTCCATTCAGCACCAGAGTATATAATTTGTGGTGGGTCAATGTCCATTCAGCACCAGAGTATATAATTTGTGGTGGGTCACTGTCCATTCAGCACCAGAGTATATAATCTGTGGTGGGTCGCTGTCCATTCAGCACCAGAATATATAATATATGGTGGGTCGCTGTCCATTCAGCACCACACAGTCCCTATTCTCCATATTGCAGAGCACTTTCAATACCACGGGCCCCAATATCCGAGCTGGCTGTCCATTCAGCACCATCCAGTCCCTCTATTCTGGCAGTCCCGCTGTATGGTTAGCACCATGCACTCTATATACATGTTACATGATATTTTCGGGACCACACCGTCCATAGACTTTACATCCCCTGCACTTTACACCATGCATCCTATACCGTGCAGACTGTAATTCACTGTCATTCACTTGATTGCTTCCCTGCTACATCATAGCTGATAATAATTATCATTTCTAGTGATTGCAGTATGTATTTAATATTACTAATACAACATGCCTACTACAGGTATCATAAATGGGAAACAAACTGACACTTTTAAACGTGTGTGTCTACATTTTATTCTTTAAGGTCTTTCTTGCTGTAAAAGGTATATTGTGCTGGATGCCATATATCCTAGATCATGCAGAGTCTGTGCATTGGAGGCTTATTTTGAACTTTTCCATCCATTCTGTACCTTTATAGCAATGTTACCACAATAACAACAATTTGTGGATAAATATATATTTGTTTTAAAGATGGAACTACGGGATATTATATGTTTAGAACTAATTTTCCTTATTTTTTTTATACTGCCATTTTAAAGTCCACTTGTATCATGTGCATTTCATGACAAGGTAAAAACAAAAAAAGTATAAAACACAAAAGTAAGAAAAAAAAGTATCAAACAAAAAGCATAAAAAAGAAAAGCAAAATGAAAAAATATAGTAAAAAAAAATGTCTGAAACTCCTTTAGAATCGACCTGGGCTTATTGAGAAAGTGGCTTCAATACTGTGTTATCCAGAACTAGGCAGTTTTTTTGTTTTGTTTTTTTTTTTGGGGGGGGGGTGGATTTGCAATATTTGAATATATATGATTAAAAAGATATTCCCAGATGCTCTGAACTAATTGTGAAAATGACATTAAAAGGGAGAGTACAGGAACTTTCAGAGTGAACTCCTCTCTCCTGTCTAATTGATGATGCTCCTAAATGCAGGAAGTTCTGGGCACACCTATCAATAATACATATCTTTCTGTAGGGAAATACTGAAGCCAACAAGGAGTGTTCCTTTAAGAGGGCAAAGCCATGGACTTGAGTCTATCGCAAAGTGGCCAGTTCGGGGTGGGGAGAGTGTTGTGAGAAGAATGTGTAAGTACATCTCACAAAATACACAAGGAAAACTCTACAGTGAATTCAAAGCAGTCATTAGTAGTCAGCTTTAAGTGATTGTGAACAGTAAGTAAGGAACTCTCTTGATTGTAATACTCGCTGCAAAGCAATAATATCCCAGTAGGTGGTCATCAGTAATGATAGATGTTTGTTTATAATGTCAGCTTTGGAGCTGCTTTTGGAAAGCAAATGATGCTTTTTTTTTTTTCCTCTTCCCCCATCTTACTGCAATAGTCTGTAATTTGTTCAGGCGCAACGTGCACCTATCAACAAATAAATCCAATATTTCCTCTTCAAAGCTCTCAATCCAACTTAGTAATTAACTTTGTATTGTAGCAAATCCAAGAATAAGCATCTGTCTTCTTAATTGTTACTTAGTAACTCTCGTTTCCTGGTAGAAACTCTGTTGTATCTTCATTATTAACTTTTTTTTTCTTATTCTTTTTTTTTAATCAAATACCACTCTTAGAGATCTCTGCTAACAAAACAAAAAAATGTACCCCTTGTGTACGATTTCAAATATTGTATAGCCTTTTAAAACTGTAAGAATTTAAAGGATGAAAAAGTGTTGTGGGGTGTTTATTACATATCTCCAAAACAAAACCTGTCACCACTGGAAGCAATTCCATTCTTCTGGGTCTATAAAAACACCCCAATTTGAGCACTTCATATGAAAAGAAATACATTCATTGAAATCTTTTAAAATGAGGAATCGGAATAGGTTCCTTTGGGTGGAATCCCAGTTCTGGAATCGGTCATGCAAATTGAGATGGTTTAGGGGAACCAGGCAAAGGCTCTGGTTTGGGGGTCGATGGGAGATTCCAAGTGTTTAGATGCCCTCCTCAGCTTTGCTTTTGTTAAAACTGACCAGGGGTTATTGAAAGTGACAGACAAACCCTCAAGTGCTGTGTTTAAATGAGTCCAAGGCTTTTCCAGATGGGACCATCTCAATTGCAAATATCCTGCATTGTAAAGGACAGACATTGAATACCCTGTTACAAGCACAATATAATTAAAAGCACAAAAAAAAGAGACAACCCAACTAGAATCAACGTAATTGGGTAATTTTGGATCACTTAACCTGCAAGGTGCCTGGGACATAAAATAAAAAAAATAACCATTAAGCCTTTCCATAGAGTTCAGTGGAACTCTGGGTCAAGAGATCCCTTTAGTATGTGCGAGTGTTTATGTTATTTAATATTACTATTACTCTACTACCCCTAATAATAATACTAATAATAATATAATACTACTTCTGCTGCTGCTTCTACTACCCCTAATAATAATAATAATAATAATATAATACTACTTCTGCTGATGCTACTACTACCCCTAATAATAATACTAATAATAATAATAATATAATACTACTTCTGCTGATGCTACTACTACCCCTAATAATAATACTAATATTAATAATAATATATAATACTACTTCTGCTGATGCTACTACTACCCCTAATAATAATAATACTAATAATAATATAATACTACTTCTGCTGCTGCTTCTTCTACCCCTTATAATAATAATAATAATAATAATATAATAGTACTTCTGCTGCTGCTTCTTCTACCCCTTATAATAATAATAATAATAATAATAATAATAATAATATAATACTACTTCTGCTGCTGCTTCTTCTACCCCTTATAATAATAATAATAATAATATGATACTACTTCTGCTGCTGCTACTACTACCCCTAATAATAATAATAAATATAATACTACTTCTGCTGCTGCTGCTACTACTACCCCTAATAATAATAATAATAATAATATACTACTTCTGCTGCTTCTACTACCCCTAATAGAAAATAATAATAATAATATAATACTACTTCTGCTGCTGCTGCTTCTACTACCCCTAATAATAATAATAATAATAATAATATAATACTACTTCTGCTGCTACTACTACTTCTTCTAATAATAAATATAATATAATACTACTTTTGCTGCTGCTGCTACTACCCCTAATAATAATAATATTAATAATAATATAATACTACTTCTGCTACTAGTGCTACTACTAATAATATTAATAATATAATATACTGCTGCTGCTGCTACTACTAATAATAACAATAATATTCATATAAATAATAATAATGGATGGCCTGATGTCTTTATTCAACTTTACCAACTACAGTATGTAACTATGTAATCAGCAGCAGCAGCATGTACTGCTACTACTAATACTACTACTGATAATAATAGTAGTAATAATGATTATTATTATTATTTTAAATAATAATAGTGAGTGGACTGGTGTCATTATTCAACCTCACCAGCTACAGTAGGTAACAATGTAATAATAGTCATGAAAATAATAATGATCATCATATTAATGTACTGCTACTGATAATAATAATACACTGCTACTACTACTACTACTACAGTAATAAAATATTATTAATGGATGGACTGGTGTCTTTATTCAACCTTACCAACTGCAGTATATAACTAGGTAATAATATTATGATGATAATAATAATAATAATAATAATCACCATCATCATAATAATGTACTACTACTAATAAAATGTAAATACACTACTACAATAATAATATTAATATAAATATTAATAATGGATGGACTGGTGTCTTTATTAAACCTTACCAACTGCAGTATGTAACTAGATAATAATAGTAATGATAATCATCCTCATCATAATGTACTACTACTGCTGATAATAATAGTGATAATAATAATAGTAGTAATAATAATAATATTCTACTGCTATAATAATATTAATATATACATTATAATGGATGGACTGGTGTCTTTATTCAACCTTACCAACTGCAGTATGTAACTAGATAATAATAGTAATGATAATCATCCTCATCATGATGTACTACTACTGCTGATAATAATAGTAATGATAGTAGTAATAATAATAATAATATTCTACTGCTATAATAATATTAATATATAAATTATAATGGGTGGACTGGTGTCCTTATTCAACCTTTCCAACTAATGCATGTACCTATGTAATAATTGTAATAATAATCATATCATAATAATAATTATGTTTCAAACTACACACAAAGAAAAAAAACCATCCTCAGTCCAATCACAATTTTAAGTGCCCTTATCTCTCACTATGGTCACCTACAACTTTTAAATTAAATACTACAATATATGGTGGTTTGAGAAATGTAATAATATATAATAGCTACGGCACGGCATAAAAAAAGGCTGCGTGGTAGTTTTGAGGGCACCCAACCCTGTTCCAGCAATGAAGCGATTAATCAGCGCGTACAAAATCCTCGAGTTACTTTACCTGAGCCAAAAAAATTGCAAACAGGCGCCCAGGAATACCTGGAGCTGCTTCTCTCTTTTTGGCCAGTGCCCACTGCTTCCAACCTGGGTCTGGCAATGTTCCAGGAGCTATTCGTTTTGGGAAGTTGAATTACACCTTGATTACATTTATTTTAACCTAAATGATGCCAACATATTAAATGATAGCTCAAAAGGGGGAGGATTATTGATGGTCTGCAGGATAAAAGGCAAGTTTGCGATCTATCAATTAACTCTGGAAGTCTGAACTGTTTGTGTTCTTGAAAGGTCTTTCAAATCTGCCTTTATTTATAAGACTTGCATTCAAGGATGTTGATGTTTTCTGTGGGTTTTTTTTTTTTTTGTCTTTGTTTTTGGTTTAGTTTTTTGTTTTTTTGTTTGTGTGTTTTTTTTTCAACCATGAAAAACAGCTTATTTTTCTTCTATCAGAATAATCAGAAATTAAAATATTTGTCTAATTGGTTGTTTGCTGCAAAGTTCAAACATAACAATTCTATGCCATGTCAACTTTCTGCCAGTGTTGTTCTGATAGGATCCAAAACCGGAATACAATTTGTGATTATCACTTGTAATACTGAGATACTACTTTACTTTTTTTGCCCTATTTGTTTCTATGGGTTCCATAAAATGTTCAGGAGTATTTCTCAAACGCCTGCTACCACCTATGGGGATCATTTCTACCAACATTTATAGGTAAAGTTGATCCAGGGAATATCCGATTGCCTCTCGGGGGATCAGGAAGGAATTTTTTTCCCCTGCAGGAGCAAATTGGATCATGCTTTGCTGGGTTTTTTTGCCTTCCTCTGGATCAACTGTGAGTGTAGGATTATAACTTTTTTTTTTTTATGTTTGAACTGGATGGACTTTTGTCTTTTTTTCAGCCAGACTAACTATGTAATTATATGTAACTATGTAACATAAAAATAGGTCCTGGTTTATTTTCATCAAACAAGAACCAAACCAATTCTTTCCAACCATCTGCTAAAAATAAATGTTAGCCTGTTAAAGCAAGATCATGTTCATTGTGTTTGAATGTGACATTCACCAAATATTCATTGCAAGTAAATAAATGAATCATTTAAAACACATGCACCAGGAAGATTCACCCACAGTGAATGTTTGGTAATTGCTACGTTATTCTATCGCCCACAGTGAATGTTTTCCAGTTGTAACATTTATTCAATTAATGCAATTTTTAATAGGCTGAACACAAGATAAAGGATCTTTTTTTTCAGCCATGTGACGGTAATTTTCAAATCTCTGTAGACCCACCTTAAAATAAATCACTTTTTTTTTAAATAAGGATCCTTATGCTGTTTCAGCTTTGTGAATTCTGCCTATTATTACTTTTTTATGTTTATCTGTAACATGATCTCACGTGGTTTGTGGTTATGGCGACATATAGGACTCACTTTTTTTTTTTTTTTAGACCAGTGCTCATTTTTCATTATTTTCCTGGTGATAACAGGATAAAGTGGTCGCAGTTTTGAGAGGGACTTGTCTTAATGTGTCCCAGCTGACATATATTGTGGGTCATTTGTCACACTCCTGGGGCTACAAGACCAGATCATATGTTTTTTGTTGCCAATAAACGCAGCCAGATTTATCAAATCAACACATTTCCCATAGGTCCCGAGAACAGATGATTTAGTTAGTTAACCTAAGTCCTTCCACCTAGCTGGATGCTATGCAGCAAAAAAGATGATATTTATTATAGGAATCTGCTGCATCTATTGCCTTGATGTGTGCCAATGCTATGTCCTAGGATGCCTGCAACTGGAAATTTCGGTATTTTAATATCATCTCCCAGGTGTGCAATGTAAAGTACAAAAAAATCAGTAGTACAATTATTAGTTATAAGCAAATGTATGTAAATCTTGGTGTTCAATTTATATATATTGTGTGTGTGTATAGAGAGAGAGATGTGAGATGTATAGATACAGTAGATAGATAGATAGATAGATAGATAGATAGATAGATAGATAGATAGATAGAGAGGGAGAGAGGGAGAGAGGGAGAGATAAACCCCATCAGTACCTTCAGTTTCTTTATATACAGTATATATGTATATATATATATATATATATATATATATATATACAGTATATATACAGAATATATATACAGAGAGATGTGAGATGTATAGATACAGTAGATAGATAGATAGATAGATAGATAGATAGATAGATAGATAGATAGACATCATTAGTACCTTCAGTTTCTTTATATATATATCATATACATATATAGTGTGTGTAGATAGACACAGATCTTATACATATAGAATGTGTTGGTGTGTGTATATGTATATATACAGAGAGAGAGAAGAAGAAGATGATAGATAGATAGATAGATAGATAGATAGATAGATAGATAGATAGATAGATAGATTTATAGATACAGGTAGATAGACTGATGGATGGCTAGATAGAATCCCAAAAATGTTCCTTCACTATATATATATATATATATATATATATATAACTAGATTTATCATATACACATATAATGTGTGTGTGTGTAGATTGGATAGAGAGATAGAATCCTATAAAGATTCCTTCAGTATATATATATATAGATAGACAGATAGATAGACAGATAGATAGATAGATAGATAGATAGATAGATAGATAGATAGATACATTGATTGATTTAACATACATATCATTTATGTAAACACAATCAGTACCTCAGTACCTTCATTTTCTTGTAGGAGTGCCTGGACATGCAGCAATCAAGATTAGTAACATAAAATCTGCTGTCAAGTTCATACTTGGGGGCAGCGCTGTGAAACCTGCAACGCTGCACGACTCCATGTAACTCCTGCCCAGGCCCTTTGAGTTTCTACTGTTCATTACTCAGCAATGAAAGCAATTGTTTAAAAAATTAAGAGTGATTTGTGGAGGATCTACCCCCCCCCCCCCACACACACACACACACACACTACCAAGCAGTGCCCTCAGTAGATTTCTCAATAGAATTACTAAATGTATCCAAAAGAAGAAAAAAGATGATGAGACATACTCTACATAGAAAAGGATTGAATAAATAAACAATAAAGATCATGAGGGGAGATTTACTAAAACTGGAGCACTCAGAATCTGGTGCAGCTGTGTAGCCAATCAGTTCCTAGCTTCAGCTTGTTCAATTAAGCTTTGACAATAAAACCTGGAAGCTGATTGGTTACTCTGCAGAGCTGCACCAGTTTTAGCAAATCTCCCCTCATGATCTTTATTGTTTATTTATTTATTCAATCCTTTTCTATGTAGTATGTCTCATCATCTCTTTTTTTTTTCTTCTTTTGGATACATTTAATATAACATTTTGTCCCTTTAATAAACTGTACCTGCATTATCATGGTTTATCTTTTCTCCATACATCATGGTGATATTTCTCTATTGCTGGGGAAAAGTGTAAGCATGTAGATGTGTAGATATATAACAATTATTTTTTTTTTATTATTATTTATTATTATTATACAGGATTTATATGGCGCCAACAGTTTGCTCAGCGCTTTACAATATAACGGGAGACAATACAGTTCAATACAAGAGGGATAGGAGGGCCCTGATCCTGGGAGTTTACAATCTAAGAGGATTAAATCACATTCTTAGAAATAAATACATTTTTTCTCTCTATTATATATCTTAAGATATATATTCTACTCTTTAAAAAATTATATATATATCTATATATAAATATACCAATTTTAATCACCTTATTGCAGTCTGCTTTTCACAGTCTCATCCTACCTGCTTCAGAATAATCTGTTAAAAAAAGAAATGTGGGGGAAGGGGGAAGGGGGGGGGGGGATTAAGATATCTAAATATGCCCTATATAGCAGATCCTAAAAGGAGGTCCCTGGGTGAGGAAGGGTTAATTGCAGGGAGGTGACGTCACCTTTGAGGTCCAGCAGAGCTGTAGATAGGGAGAGGATGAGGAGGCTGCAGAGGATGTGAGGCTGGGCTGTGTGGTGAAGCACACAGGGGGCTGGAAAAGCACTTCTCACCTTCCAGCCTGTCTGTGGCTAATAGAGACGAGATGCTGCAAGTGTCTTCTTAACCCACACTGAGCACAAGGACTGCCGGCACCCCTCTCACCGCAAGATGTGCACAGGAGCCCTATAGACACAGCTTCCCTCCACTTCTTCTAGGTATTCCTTCCACATCTTACCTCTCCTTCCTCCCAACTGTCATTTATTTACTTGTTGTGTGCTAGGCTATCGTTTTATTTATTGCAAACTGCAATTTCATCATTGCAGACGGTCCTTTCGTGGTGCAAGTGCTTCCTTTTCCTTTATAAATGCATTGTCGGGTTGCAAAAGAGTTCATTTGATAGTATTTTAGGTTTGTTTAAATTTACATGTATTATTGTATACTGTTATTTTATTTCGTTTTGTTTTTCTTAATAACTTGTACTATTTATTTATAGTTCTATTTTATTTTATTATGATATCTTTGTAATTTTTTTTGGTTTTACTTTTATTAGCTATATTATTATTATTACTAAAATATCTGTTACTTTTTTATATTACTTATTACTATTTTTATATGACATTACTATTACGATCTATTTCTAACCCCTATTCTATTGATCTATGAACCCCTGTAAGTCACTTTTGCTGAATCCGTTCCTCAGAACCCACATGTCAAATTATTATTTTTTTTCTCCATACAGGAGAGGCAAAGAATATTACATATAACCCTGCAGGGCTGCCGCATAGTACATAGTTATTGCCCATTTGCGTCTATAAATGCGCTTCGATCATTAAAAGGCAGGCGACATGTAGATATGGCATCTTTTGGATAATGTAGATGCAGTAACTGATGGAAGGGGTGGGCAGAAGAAAAAAACAAAACACAAACCCCAAATTCTTATGTTCTACTTTTTTCTTTTTCTTTTTTATATAAAATTATATTATTTTTTTTTCATATAAAAAATAATTGAAATAAATGCAGTTATAACTTAAAAAACAAAACAAATAGTCCATATAACATATATATATAAATAAATAAATAAATATATATATATATATATATATATATATATAATAACTTTTAAAAAGCCAGACGTCCACAGCTATATCTATCTATCTATCTATCTATCTATCTAATTATGCATAATGTACATTCCGCTCTGAATATTGGCAAAAAATATTAATATTTTATATATACATTTAGTTATAACTTAACAAAGCACAAAGTCCATATATATATATATATATATATATATATATATATATAACTTTAAAAAAGCCAAAAGTTCACAGCTCTATCTATCTATCTATCTATCTATCTAATATTATGCATAATGTCCATTCCTCTTTAAATATTGGCAAAAAAAATAGAAAATAGATAGATATAGCTTTGAGCTTTTTTAAATATATATATATATATATATATATATATATATATGGACTTTGTTCTTTTTTTTAAGTTGTAACTAAATGTATATATAAAATATTAATATTTTTTGCCAATATTCAGAGAGGAATGTACATTATGCATAATATTAGATATATATAATAGATAGATAGATAGATAGATAGATAGATAGATAGATAGATAGATAGATAGATAGATATGGATGGGTAGATTAGTAATTTTTTTTCTTTTAATGGTGAAAGTATTGTTTGTGTTAAGTGACCCAACAGACAACATTTAAATACACATTTTAAACATCTACTTTATGTTTATTTTATTTTTTCTTTAATAAATGTATTTATGAATAAATTAACGTCTGTAAAAATTAGCTATGGATAAATTAATTCATCATTAATCAAGGGACTGTACAGTAGTAAAATAGATAGCTACAGCCTAGTTCTCCAACATATTAAAAGGTCATTGTTTAGTTGACATGTGAAAGGAGTGTTGGGGAGATGGATTGTGGCATTTGTGTGATCTCATCATCTAAGATCTGTCTCATTCATGGCTGCCTCATCTTGTGTTTAATGAGAACAGTTCTGGGTTACATGCAGTCTTGCAGAGTAAAGAGGTTAATTGTGTTTTAATTAATAGTTACATTATGGACAAGCTTGCTTTGTAAACAGAACACCCTGTAGCAAAGCATACATCACCTATTGTTTGCACATGCAGATGCCTTCCCAGTCACATCTACACACAATTTGTTACTTAGTAGGCAGCAATTGCACAATTAAGAAACACTTAAAATGGGCAATTTTTCTAATGACTGCGCTGTATCACGGCTGAGCTAGGTACATTGTTAAGGATTCAAATTGATAAGATTTAGCTGAATACATTTGTAAATCTTAATAAAAAATATTGCAGCGTTGATTTGGGTGTATAGCCCAATTTACTTCAGCTAACAACATATATTCTATTTAAATTTTAAATTAACATAAATACAATATTTAGTAATTTTTATATCTTATATTATTAAGACCATCCTTATTATTACCTGTCCTCAAGTCCCACCAACAGATTACAAAGGAAGCCCGTGCAGCATCATACTGAGAACCTAAGCCCTCCACCTTTACATATGTGAAGTTGCTTGTAGCACATGCACTGATGGGCCTTTTTTGGATCATTTTGGGATGTACTGGCATAAGGTTGCTTAGACGTTTTACTTTTTTGTAAATACATTTTGCAAACTCAACTCATGAAACTTGCAGACCTAAAAGTATGGAGAACCACAGCCCTCTGAATTGGCTCCTTGTTATTTTACCTCTTTATTCTCACAATTGAGTTGTAATTAAAAGAGTGAATTAAAGTGATTTACTTGTATTTCCATTTAAACCTTATTCATAATATATGTATTTTTTTTCTTTTATTTTAGGCAACTACCACACCAAAGACATTCCTTCTACTGACGTCTACAGAGATGGCTACCAGCCCACTAACAGTTGCTAACGACATTCTCCTGGCTACCCCACCAACTAGCTATCAACAAGACACCATTGGCCAGTCCAGGGTCGGTCACCCCAACATGAAGCCTAACCAAGTCAGCCAGGTCATTCTGTATGGCATCCCGATTGTATCTCTGGTCATTGACGGCCAGGAGAGGTTGTGTCTCGCCCAAATTTCCAACACCCTCTTAAAGAACTATAGCTACAATGAGATCCATAACAGACGGGTAGCACTTGGTATCACGTGTGTGCAGTGCACCCCAGTGCAACTGGAAATATTGAGGAGGGCAGGAGCAATGCCTATCTCTTCAAGAAGATGTGGTATGATCACCAAGAGGGAGGCTGAGAGACTTTGTAAATCCTTCCTAGGAGAAAACAGGCCTCCGAAACTGCCAGATAACTTTGCATTCGATGTGACTCATGAATGTGCTTGGGGATGCAGAGGGAGCTTCATCCCAGCAAGGTACAACAGCTCACGGGCGAAGTGTATCAAATGCACCTACTGCAACATGTACTTCTCTCCCAATAAGTTTATCTTCCACTCACATCGAACTCCAGAGGCTAAATACACCCAGCCAGATGCTGCCAACTTTAACTCTTGGAGAAGACACTTAAAACTGACAGAGAAGACTCCGCAAGATGAAATTATGTTTGCCTGGGAGGATGTGAAAGCCATGTTTAATGGGGGAAGCCGGAAAAGAGCTCTAAGTCATGGGCAGTGCCATTCATTGAACTCTGTAAAGGCACCTAATGGAGTCCTGTCACATATGATTGGGCAAGAACTTAACCAGAAGAGGCCACGGTTTGAAGAGGAGGAAGAGATCGAGTCCACCAACATCACAAACAAGGCTCCAAGAAGTTACCCTGTCATTCCTGTGCCCAGCAAAGGGTTTGGCATGTTGCAAAAGTTTCAAGCTAGTACTCTTTTTCCAAGTCCCTACACCTTTCCTGCCTTTGGCTTGTGTCAGAAGAAAGATGACAGTGACACTGTTAATGGTCAGAAGACCAGTGCCCTATCTGGTCTTTTCTGGCCTGGGAGAAAAGATGCATTCTATCCCCCTTTTTGTATGTTTTGGCCACCTAGAACCCCTGGTGGCCTTCCAGTTCCTACTTATCTCCAGCCTCAGCCTAGCGCCCTTACATCTATCACAGATAACCCTACTTTGAGACAAGCCTTCCTTGAGCTAGCTGACCAAAGTGATGGCAGCAGTCTCAGCACAACTGGGGACAGTCTTTTTGAAACAGAGTGTTCCAGCTCTCCAGTATCCAGTGACATTAGGCCTTCCTCTGAAACCAGGACCAATGTATTGGACGTTCCCCCTTTCCCCATCCGGAAACAAAGTTACCACTCAGCCTTCAGGCCAGTGGTCAAAGACACAGATAGCATTGCCAAACTGCATGGCAACCTTGAGGACTTCCCTGGCGATCGGCACATCTCGCCTGGGACCAGCTGCAGTTACCAAAGCGACAGCTCAGACTCGGACGAAGAGCAGGAAGTGGATGTGGAAACCAACAAGCAGCCCGGTGAGGAGGAAGAGGAGAGCCTAAGTAGCCAGTTCCTCCAAAGCAGAGGCCTGGTGGAGAGCAATGAGAAAACGTGCAAGGACAGGTCCGCTTTCTCTGGTTCCAGGAATGAAACCCAGGCTGAGAAACTGGAAAGCGTAGAGCATCCTTCTTCCACTCCAAAAGACTCGAGCCCCCGTCATACATCACTGGAGGAGCCCTGCTACAAAGAAGTAAATATCACCCCGCCGGGCTGCTGAGCTAATTATTATTATTTAAATGCAGCTTTAGGCTGAACGGGTTATGTATGCATAATAAGATTGATAACTAGATGCCCTAAAGAAATGAAATCTTCAATGTGTTTAGCTTTTTAACACAATGCCACAGAGAGCAATGTTTTACATGCAAATAGGCCCCTTTCTTCTTGATGGAGGTGTGCGAGCTTTTTCCTAGTCCCATATGGTATATTCTATATACTGTGGAGCCATATAGAGAGAGTGTTGATAATTACAGTCATTGAACAACAAGCTCTTAATAGACCCGAATGTTTCTGTAGAAAAACAGGTGTGTATAATATGTGGTTTCATATGTCTCTTTAAATAGTCATTTATACATTTGATATATTGTAATGTATGCAGCCAATTCTGTGCATATAGCATACATATTGTGTTTCTTTATTGTAGACACAAAA